>NW_028324301.1:23867500-24167500 GCF_058129835.1 Hydra viridissima | reverse complement strand
CATTGTATGACTCATATAATTTACCTTAAACTTCTAATTTTTTTATACATTGCTTAAGTATCAGCATTTAACAATGTTAGAATTTTAGAAAAGACTTTTAAAAAAAGTTTACACCTATTTCTAATTTATTTGACATTATTATTTCTAATTTATTTGACAACAAAAAGAAAAATAAAGTAAAAAGGGTCCAACAAGCTGATTGAAATGCGTTATGATAACTCAATACAAAAATTTCAAAGTTTTTGAGCTGCCATGTTTTTAAAATGCACTGCTTACAAAAGATGAGATTTAACTTTTGTAATAAAATGAGTAAATGAGAAAAAACATAAATCCAAAAGCATCATTTAAAGTATATTAAACCCTACTATGTTATTTTTTACTCAGAATGAGATTGAGATTGTACATATTTACTTATTATTTAAAAAATTCAAAATGGCCTCCTTGTGCTGCATAAAAAATGTCAAGTTCTTATGCATTTTTTCTCATGCTTCTTATTGGATTTGCCAGTAATCTCTTCCTAATGATCTGAATGACTCTTGGTACTAACTGAACGCTTTCTTCCTGGGATTGGATTGCACAAGGTTGATTCCACCTTCTGATAAATTTTCCATGCATTGAAAACTGTTTTTCTGCAGAAATTTTTCTGTTTCATAAAGCACTTTTTACTTAAAACATCTTCAGAGAAACGATTTCAATGCGTTTTGTTTCAGCGGATATGTTTTATTGGATTTAAAATATCAAAACAAAACTTTTACCTTATTGAAAGTGCATCACAACACTTTATGGGTAAATATATATGCCACACACTGTAAATATTGAAATGATTAGCCTCTTTGGTTTCTTAAGGAAATCTTGCGAATGTATCTTTGAACTTTTTTTTCTTCTATTTTTTTTTATGAATGGGATTTTTATGTACCTGTAGACATTTTATTTGTATTATATTTTATTGTATCAGTAGACATTAAAAGCAGAGATGGATGAAGAACTGGTACAAAAGAAGCATATTGTTGTGTATCCAATGTAAAAAAGTTGTGTACATTGGTAGCTATTCATCTTTCATGTAGTCTAACTTGTTCTTTAATACCCGTGTCACATAAACCGTATTAACATTGATTTTTGCTAAAATGGTTTTGGCTTTTAAAGAAGAAGCATTACTTTAGTTAGCGAATTGGAAGTTTCTCTTGAATATAAGCATTTGAGATATTATTTAGTGAAAAACAAAAAAATCAATCCCGTTTGTTTTAACAAGAATAAGAATTCACATGTAGTTAATGTCATGAAAAATGAGCCTTAAATCCTTTTTCATATCAAATTTTTTGTTATACTTTGGATTTCTTCCATGAACTTTCTACCTCATACGGCTTCTTACTATAAAAAAGCAACATACTTAAAATAATGCTAACAAGAGAAAAATAATTATTTTGGTAAATTAATAATTTACAATTGTATAATTAAACTTATTTATATAATGCAATTTTCAAAAAATTATTTTTAAAGGTCTTGTTTTAGTGTTGGCTTGTATTTTGCAAATGAAGTACAAAATTTACAACCAGTAAAATCCTTTAAAAACTATTGCCTCCCATCAGCCGTTTCTAGCCATTTAGTTTAGTTACAAACGTTTATGATAAAACCACGAATGACATAGTCAATGAAAAATAACAAAGCTGGAAAGAAACTGTTGAAGTTTCGTTGTAAAGTAAATGACGTTCGTGATTCTTTTTCTCTTATCTCTGTCATTTTGTTTTTAATAACTTTTTTCTGTTTGGCAAATAAAATATAAAATTTTGTTTTGAAGACTTCAAATCCTTCTTCAGCTAACGCCTAAATCAAGTTTCTTTTAAATCTCTATATTTATCAGAAATAAGATTAAATCAGAAGTGATTTTAATGTCATTGCTATATTGTTAATCATTCAATGTGCTTCTCAGTGAGCGTTACAGAGAACAAAAAGCAACAATTGACAGCATCATTAAAAATAATGAATAATTAAAGCAAACTCCTGTTTCTTTACGTTCTTGTTTTAACCAACGCCGAAATTTACTGGTGAATCAAATTTCTTTTAAAGGCCAACATTCGTCAGAAGAAGATGAAATTAGAAAGTCATTTGAATGCATTCTTCAATGAGCGTCACGAAAAATAAAAAGCAACAACTGACAGCATAATTAAATAATAAATTATTAATTCAAACCTCTGTTTCTTTACGTTCTTCTTATTTTAATTTCGAAAAGCAATAGAGTTTTCCTAAAACTTTACAAAATGCAAAATAAAATGTATAAATAAAATCTGCAAATAAAAAACCGTTAAAATGATAACTTTCAATTTCGACGTTGTTATTCAAATAAAAACGAAAGTAAATTGCATCACAAAAAGTTTTCATTTTAAAAAAGTTCGTTTTTTAGCTTTGAATTACACATAAATAAATAAATACAAAAATTGTATATAAATTAATGTTGATTGTTTACATGTAGCTTGTAACCTTTTACAAAAATATCGTAAACTTGAGGGGGAAAAGAAAAACGAAGATATGATTTGCTGGCGTACAAAATTACTTCAATTGCCAAATATATCGCTTTTTGCAATCCTTCTTTCTCTTGCAACAGTTTTGGCAACTGCCTGCAACATTATAGTAATCATCATCATTGTTCAAATGAAGAAAAGATCGACATCTAATTATATTTTACTGTCACTTTCTGTATCTGACTTGCTTGTTGGATCGATACTTGGTCCGATCACCATAACACAAGTTTTAGATACTCAATTGCTATCAAACTGCACAGCGCATTTCATACGTGGATACATACTCGTTTTACTTGTTGGTTCATCCTTGTTAACATTAGCAGTGGTTTCTTATGACAGATACTTGCTGCTGACTAAGCTATCTAACTACAATCAGTATATGACAAAACAAAAGGCTTTCTTGCTAATTGGATTTTCGTGGCTTTTTCCTGGATTGATACCTATTGCTAAACAGTTTAATATGACAACATATGTTACTTTGCGTATCATTAACTGCACCCTCCCTTTGGTTGCTTTAGGCACTTTTTATTTTCTAATAACCATAGAGATTCGTAGAAAGGAAGCTGAGTTTTCCCACCACAGAGAAGTTCCACATATATTCAGCAACAACATTATTCCTATTAACGACACTTCTGGTAGAATAAGCACGTCACCGGAATCGGGTGTTATTTATTTACATGACGAGAATTCAAGAAGTCATAAGAAACACGTGCGTTTAGCGAAATCTGTAACGTTTTTAATCAGTTGTTATTTCACATGCATTTTTCCTTTAAACGTATGGATGATCTTAGAATTGGCAAAAGTAGAATATAGCATTTTGGCTCATCAAGTATTTTATTTGAGTGCAGTCTTCCTGATGCAAGTTAATTCCTGTATAAACCCTATCATATATTACTTAAAGCAAAATGACATAAAGAAAGGTTTTCGCAAAATTTTTAAGTTAACCTTATCAAAGCCCAATATCCAGAAACAGATTTAAGAGAGACAAGGAAATTTAAAAAGGAACAGAGAACATGTTTTTCAACAAATCGATAATAATAGCAATAGCTTATTGGTATGAACCACGATAATACCACTTTTACATAATAAATTATGTTAATATCTATCTATTTACCAAATAAATATTGGTCAGGAAAAGGACTTTTTTAAAAATGGTTTGAAGGAATCAAACGCAATTTTTAACCTTTAAATAGCTCAATGATGCGCCATGTTCGCCAGGATAGAGATAAAAGTTTAATAAAATTGTAAAAGTATCAAACAGATTATATGTGACAATTTTCGTATTATTGACGGTTTTCTCTTGAATTATTATGAAAGTACTATATCCTAACAATATAATGCACCTATTGTAACATATTATACATAGCTTTCATTGTTAATAACCTGAGGTTTGCTGTTTTTTTTTAAAAAAAAAATCAAAGATCGAAGAGTAAAATAAAATTTTGAAACAATCTTTAAACTCTAATCATGAAATTTTTAAGTTATGTGAAAAGTGGGTTATAAAACTTGTTAATATCAAACACTTTTTTCTGTTTTTTCTTTTAAAAAAACATGCGATCATTAAATATGCAATCCTCTATTTTTGGAATATTATAAACAGTTTTTAATATGGTTAGAAATATGTGAATTAAAAAACCGCATCAAGATCTCTTTTTTCGGAACAAACCCTTGAAGGTTTTTTTGTTGTCGACGACAAAAACAATTTAACGTAAGCAAATTTTTTTATTTCGTCAGGATTGCGTAACTAAGAAAAAAAATACTGCTTTATTATTCCTCTGGGAAATATTTTTTTCAACACAGATTTTTAATATTAATGTTTCGATAATATATTAACGACCGATTGCGACAAGCGAAAAAACATGTCTTTATATTAAAGTTTGACTGGAAAACAAGTTCCTATAGAAAACAACATTTTCGAAGTATAGTTGATGGTGGTATATGAGACTTCCGAGAATCTGTTGCTTATTTAAGATGAGTTTTAAAAAGTTTTCAGTTCACAATTTTTGATTCAAAAAAATGTCTATTTTTGATCCAAAAAAAGGATTATTAAAACTACTGTACACAGCAAAAAATAAAACTTAATTTCTTTTGGATATAAAATGTAGGTTTCTATTTAGAAAATAAGCTTTCTATTTAGAAATGAAGATTTCTAAGAGGCCATTCAAAAATTATGTTCGCCCTAAGAAAGGATTTATGAAAATAAAATAAATGTGAACAAAGGGAATGGGTATATGCATCACAGAGAAAGTTTGTTCAAAATCAAGGACAAAAGCTTTTGCATTTAAGGTATAATCATAAATTAGAGCAAAATATATGAATTTCTTTCATTTTCTCTCTTACAAACTTTTGTAGTTTTGAGACTATGTAAAAGATTTTGAATCCATGTAAATGATAAGTAAACGAGTAGACGATTTGAAGGAACCTATTACAAGTTTTACTTTTATCTTGAGATTAAAAAATTTCTCCTTTGCTTTTAACTGCTATTTATCACACACATTGACAAGTGTTGCTGTTCCGAGTTCTTCCTCCAGTGCAAGGATTTGAATCGCTGCAAACACAGTCACACTTAATGTTTGACCACTAAAAATAAGAAAAGTTTTATATGTGGCTAGAATGGAATTTTGATTTTTATTCATCATTTTCTTAATTTTCACTTCTTAATCTTTACTTCTTAATGTTCACTTCTTAATGCTCACTTCTTAATGTTTTTATTTCGTTCATTATCCAAGAAAGATTAAGTGTTATAGGCCGCATAATGAGTGAAAAAATAAAGCATTGGTTTAAAAGTTTGTATATTTAATTGAAAATCAACCCAGACCTGTTTTTTGTTGGGACATATTTTTGGCTTTGTATTACATACGCACTCGCAATTGTTAGGATCATACGATTGATTTGAAGAACAATGCTCCTGCTTAGTTTTGCATTGACAGCTACAAGAATCATGATTCCAGTATTCCACCCGATGCAAGTATGGCTTTTTACCTAAATAACGCCTCATGGGTATAAATAAACTAAATCAAATGAGACTTAAATACCAAGTATTTATTTTATCCAAAAAAAAAAGCCATTTTGCTAGTTAGGTTTTGCAAAAACATTTTTTCTCACCATCTGATGGTATTTTGTAAACGTCAATCGAATGTAAAGACTTTTTCAGCGCCACACATTCCATCAAGTCAGTATTACAACAGCCATCGCATCTGTTGACTTGTATGCAAGGGGGATAAAACATAAATGGATCTGTAGTTTCCTTAGGAATTGGTTCAAACTTTTGGTTTGGCTGACACGTTAAAATATCATCCACTAAAATAATGGAAAACTGTTTAAATAGTGATATGATCTTAATAGGTACATAGAGAAACATGTTTACAAGCACATAGTTTGGAAAGAACATCATACTAGGACTCGTTTCTCCATCCTCTTCTTCAATCATATCTTGTGTCAATGTGTAAGAATCTAAAGAAATATTTAAACTTGCTACACCGTATTAAGTGAGCAAAATGTTCACTTAATGTGGTATAAATTTGCATAATTTTAATTACGTAACTGCGAATAAATTTAGTTGATTACGGGTTTGAATTCATTACATTGATGATCATAACAGTTAATGTTAATACGTTTAACAATATCATTCGTTTAAATGCCGTAAAGACGTTAATTTAATGAAAAATAATTTAAATTAAAAACATTACAAAGATAGAAATTTCAATGGCTATTGCGTTAACATGTGAATTTAATTCAAGAAAAGCAAATATTTATGAGACATTATTTTAGAATTTCTAAGATTTTGGCATATTGGTTGGTTTTCAATTTTTTTTTTTTTTTTTTTTTTTTGCAATCCTCTTGATAGTTTTTTGTTTTTAAAACGGATTACTTCTCCACACCAATATAAACTTTTTTCCTTATCAATACTTATTTTTAAGGCTTAACAGTTTTTACGTATATAATCAACTAAAATAATTGCATGTGCAAGAAAATTTACTTTTTCTTTATTTACACTTTGCTAATATTTTTTTGAAGTTACTAACTTTTATTTGGATCCAAAAAAATTTAATTAAAAAAATAAATCAAAGAATAAAGCAAAAAAGTATTGAAAAACTTTTCCAGAGTTAAATTGTATTTATTCAATTTTTAGACCGTAAATCATAACAGCGCAGACGTGTTAAAACAATTATAAAGAAATATAAATATAAAGAAAACACATTTTAAATCTTTTCCTTACATCCTGACGTTTCAATGTCAAACTCTTCCAAGAATTGCGCCATTGTTTTAACTCGGTTTAATTTCTGGATTATAAGCCTGGAAATCTACAGGAAGATTTTAATAGGGAAGCTTTTTAATAAGAATCGCGACACAAAGACATAAAAACAAATACAGAAAATAAAATTTTTAAAAAGAAAGCGGTTTGTTCCTTCGACCAACTTGATTTATTTAAATAATATTTATGAAGTTTTGTTTGATTTTTGCACCGAAATCCATCTTTCAACAAGCCAAACATAAAGAGTTGGGTTCATTTGGTTTACACTTTACAAAATGATTGGCTAATTCGAATTCATACTTACTGTTTGGTTGGATTCTAACCGGCTGATTGCTAAAATAAGTAAAAAAAACAAACAAAAACAATAAATAAATAAAAAGTTTCTCTCATCTTCAAATCAATAAGAGGATTTTAAAATTGTGACCTGCGGCAAAAATAATCACAAACAATACTACTCCATTTCCAACATTCATTTCTAACAGTGATACGATGACCGATAACGCTGTTTTAAAAATTCACATTTAATGGTTATTGGCCGTTACAATATTTACCCAGATGAACATATAAGAGATTTCAATTCACATTTAAACAACAGACAAAGATTATCTGCAATTTTATACTAATCGGTTACTTCATTAACCAAATAGACGAGGTCATTTTTTTAAAGCAAGGGCTCACTCCAAAAAAATATCATAATGTATCATTACTAATTTTTATGCATGATTTTTTTTTTAAAGCGTTTGTCATTTTTTAATTTTTTGTCATGTTTCATAAGCACTTTGTGTACTTGTAAAAGAGACCTCTAAATATATTACGCTAAATATTTTTTTGCTTTTTGATTGATCATCGAGAAACGAACAAGTATGTTACTAATGGTAAACCTCAAGACCTTCAGAAATGTTGGTAAACTAAATAAGAAAACAAACAAAAACGTTAAGAGCAAGTTAAATAAAGCTGCCGAAGAAGAGTTTTAGTTGCTAGGAAACTTTTGTAAGCTTAAGAAAGAACTTTTTACAAATATTTTTTAATTATTTTAGCTTTTTTAAGAGCAGTTAAAATGATTTACTATGAGTAAATTATTTTAAATTTTATTCACTATTAGACTTCCCAGTTTTGCAGATAAAAAAAACTTTCAGCGCTAAACATAAATTGTAGTTTTGTGGTTAAAATTCTGTCGAATATGTGGTAAATATTCTGATCGTATTTTCAGAATTTGCTAGTTCCGGAAGAAAGTTATGGACAAAAAACTGAAATAAAAAGATTTCCTGCTTAATTGAATGCACCAGTTATTTTACTTATTTATATAATTATTTCACTCATTATTAACTAGAGTTAATTGCACATCTAGTCCTTATATAAATATGAGTCAACCACGTAAATTAATAACTTAAAAAAACAATTACTCACTTTGTTTCAGTCAATAAAAAGTGATGCACAAAATGATAAACAAAAAAATAAGGAATTAAACTGACGAGTTATGCTGCAATTGCACAAATAAAATATGCTGACTTATCATTATATAAATCATGATTTATGTATGGCATTCCAAAGGCAACTTATTCATTCAGGGTAAAAAACCCTGCAAGCTCTATTGGTACTGGAACAGTCGTCATTTTTAGTACTTTTACTGAATTTACATTAGTTGAAATGCCAAACTTGTTGATCGGGGTATTGGTAGAATCCGCAAACACAAGTGCTTGAACTTTTTGGTTAATTAGAACTTATGAAATAAACTCATTTATTTACGAATGGTAAATCAGGAAATGCTTGGAACTATGTTTTTATCAAGCGTTAGAAACATAGATTAAGCGAGAGAACTGCAGGTAAAATTGCATGTGTT
Organism: Hydra viridissima; assembly: GCF_058129835.1. Classification (NCBI taxonomy): domain Eukaryota; kingdom Metazoa; phylum Cnidaria; class Hydrozoa; order Anthoathecata; family Hydridae; genus Hydra; species Hydra viridissima. The sequence goes on along the minus strand of NW_028324301.1, from coordinate 24,158,889 downwards.
TGATATACTTTACTTTAAAAATGTAAGCTTGGCGATGAGTTCTTTTGTACAAAAAATGTAGAGTGATATTGACTTTAGCTCCTAATCTTTGTAGTTAGTTGTATTAGCTAATCTATTTAATTGCTTTATTTCTACTAATTGTATAACTTTAATTGTATAGTTAATTAACACGTTTAACTTAAAAAGACAATCATTGTATAATTGAACATTTCTTTACATTATTTTAAATGTTTGTAACTTAAAAACTAAATAAAATTGTAAAATAAAATTTATATATTCCAGTCGAGCGGATGTTTCTTAATAAATCTAGAAAAATATATGAAAACTTTTTTCTAAAAAAAATTTTAATTCAATTTATTTGAAAACTGTACAACTAGACCTGCTTTTACTCAAAAGAAATTGAAAAACCCACAGAAAATACACACCTTGTTAATACCACATTCTTAGTTGTCTATTTTTAGTTTTTTTTTATTCTCGTATGAATCATGAGAAAAAAAATTGTTGTAGTTTTTCTTTTGGATTTTTTTTAGCATTTTCTGATAAAGCTCAAATTTTAATTCATTAAAGGCACTAACACCTGAAACAGAAATTGTTTAAGTTTCTTAAAATAATAATTTTGAAGGTATGTTCCCGAGATTCTACAAATCTTCTTCCCCCCCTTCCTCATACTAACAATAAAACCCGATTTATTTACAATATTTCAGCTTAAAATACTAGGATTAAACCGCACTTTATCATTTGTATATAAATATTTCTCAATTAATACATACATACATACATACATACATACATACATACATACATACATACATACATACATACATACATACATACATACATACATACATACATACATACATACATACATACATACATACATACATACATACATACATACATACATACATACATACATACATACATACATACATACATACATACATACATACATACATACATACATACATACATACATACATACATACATACATACATACATACATACATACATACATACATACATACATACATACATACATACATACATACATACATACATACATACATACATACATACATACATACATACATACATACATACATACATACATACATACATACATACATACATACATACATACATACATACATACATACATACATACATACATACATACATACATACATACATACATACATACTAGATAATAATTTTTTGCATCATTTTATATTTATTTTTAAATATGCAATGCATTTTTTATATAATTTTGATACTTAAAAATTATGACGTTTAAACATAAAAATTTTATCTTTAAATGACAAAAATTAAAAAAAAAAATGTTTTTAAAATGTGTTATTATGAATTAGAACTAAAGATTTCAAAATATTTTGAAAACTTTAATCAGAGTTTTGAAAATTCAAAGTTGCTGAAAAAAACTGATCTTCCGGAATGTTTTGATCGCAAAATTACGTACATAAGTTTGAATTACCAATCTCAAATTCCAATCTTTTAAAATAGTAAAATATCTTTTAAAATATAAGTCAAGGCTTAGATATTATTCTGATTATCAAAATAATAGCTTCTCACAAGAAATAATAATGCCTTCTGTTTTTTTATTATGATTATTGTTAAAGCGCCCATTATGTTTTTTTATCAAGAATAATTTCTATTCTTTAGAACTAATAATATTCAAATTTTACTTCTATTAATAGCAATAATTTAATCAAAATAGTTTTATAAATTTTTTTTGCAACAGGTGAAAAATATGCTTTTTTAGCTGGTTTGCTTTTTGACTAATTTCTGTGGGCAAAGGAAATCCTTTTAGAAACATGAACTTGTAAGTAGCGCCAAAAATATTTAAACTTTCTCATTTCGATGTTGAAAACTTACTAAAATTAAGTATTACATTTGTACCCATGTAACATTACTAGTAATATTACTATTTGATATTATCATTAGCATTTTTTAGTATTAACATTTATGCATCAATTTCTTTTTTCAGTAATGTACTGGATATGGAATTTCCAAGTTATTTTTCGGCCTAATATAAAGTTGAAAACCCCCCATATCCATACCATATCCATATATATTTACTAGTTTTTTTTAATAGCTCATTTGCAAATAAAGATTTAATTTATAAATGCGAGTGTCAATTAGATTCTAGTCTATTATAAATTTCAAAATGGAATTTCATGACTTACAAAACTAAATGGTCCGTTATAAATCATAGCGGTTTAAAATTTGTCAGAAAATTTTATTCTGAGCATTCGCAATCTACAATTAAAAATTTGCAGAATGTTAGTTCTACAGTTTTTTAACTGCTTGATATAACTGTTCTATATAGCAGGTTGATCTTTGTTGCTGTTAAATTATAATTTTTAAGTTAAAAATCTCTCATTTTTGACTAAATTTAGATGCGCCTCTAATTACTGATATACCTAAGCTACTGCGTATCGAAACTAAGATAACTTAAATATAGTTACGATAATATCTTAAATATAGTTACTATAACTTATCGTAACTATAACTATAACATTGACGATAATCAATATCGTATTGAAATATTATCGTATTGTCATAGTTTCGATGCGCAGGAGTTTATATATACCGATATAAATTGAAAAACGTCAGGCGACTCTCCAAATTAGGAGAGTCGCCTCATCTTGTTCTTGTTGTTAATTTTAATTTTTTTTTTTTTTTTGAGATATGCATGGATGAAATTATATATTTTTTCTGATGGGGATTTTCTCTTATCAGTGCTGTTATTAACAAATATATGCTTTCTATTCTATCAAAATGTTACTCAAACGGTTGATTATCAAAAGATTTTAAAAGTTATAATTGAAGTGAGCTATTATTGTGGTACCTGACCTAAAGAATCATTGCCCATAAAAACTACATCAATTGAAATTAACCAAAGCCACATACACAAAAAGATAACAAAATGAACCATAATAAATTTTAGGCCGTCGTAGTTTAATCAACATATTTTTAAACCGACAATATAATCTAATTTGTAACTTATAAAAACTTTCAACCTATAAGTTTGAACTTTTATCGACATTTTCAACTTTCAATCTACTTCATATATTTTTGACTTAACTCCATCAAATTTCCATTTCAACTGAACAACTTTAAGTAATGCACGTCTGAAATGAGCCGAACCGATCACGAGCATAAAGGATTTCACTAGCTTTTATTTATTTATCATAGTTATTTATTATTATCATAGTTATTTATCATAGTTATTTATTTATCATAGTTTATTTATCATAGTATCATAGTATCATAGCTATTATTTATTTATCATAGTTCGATAGCTTTTGAAGCTTGAACTCTAAGCTTAAAGAGCAAGATAAAGAATGTATTTACCTTTATGCTATTTAGAACTAATGTTAAGCAGAGTTAATATCAGAGTTAATTATGTGAAAGAGTTAATTATGTGAAAGAGTTAATTATGTGAAAACATGTTAATGTTAATTTAAATAATCGTTTTGTTGGATTTCTCGATGCTGCGTCGATAAAGTAAACAAGCTGTTCTTTTTCTTTAGAGTTCTTTAAAGTTTTAAGTTTCTATGTTAAAGCCTTGAAAGAAAACAATGATTAGATCAATGTTAAAATTAAACTAGAGCCAGTAAGTCAATTCGCATGTCTATACTAAATTCTGTCTTTTAAAACCATGTAAAATGCGTCGAAATAAAGAACTTTTATCATACTTTCAAACCCCTTAAAGTGTTCCTGCTTTTAGTTGTGTTAAAAAATTTCTTTATCTTTTCTAGACGTCATAAGGCAATAATAACGGTTTATTTTCGTTTAGATTTTTGTTGTTATGGCGTTCCTTAATGACTTATGTATACGCTGATTCCATAACGGCAGTTTTTAACCAATTGTACTTAAACTCGTATAGTATTGGTAGCAATATTTTACCTCCAGTTGAAAATGTATCAAAGCTCACTTGCATTCACCGTTGTACCGCAACAAAATCTTGTAAATCTGTCAACTACCATGTTAATAAAAATATATGCGAATTAATATTGACCGCATCATTGCAATTTCAAGTTCGTAACGGATGGCTGTTCATCACTTCAAATTATTCAAATAACTTTAAAGTTACCCTAGTAACACCACCACCTCCAACAGTAGTAATAACACCACCACCTCCAACAGTAGTTACTACTACAGCTTCAACAACACCGTTATTAACAACAGCAAAATTTTCGTTTGTAGAACAATCCTCCACTTACAACATGAGTTCAACTTATGCATTTCGTGCGATAGATGAATTAGTCATTAACAATGATACTGACTTTTGTGCAGTAACAGAGGAATCATTAGGTTCTTGGTGGAGGCTGACGCTAGCTAAAGAAACTATTATCAATACTGTAACGGTAATAACTGTCAACAGTAAAGAAACAAGCAGACTTGCGGGATTTAAACTAAAAATAGGTAACGCGGAAGGGAAATACACCGTGTGCGGATCTTTAACAGGAATAGTATCTAAAAAACTAACATGCAACTTGCGAGGGAAATATGTGGAGATCGGCGATAAAAAAACAGCTGACAAACTTATCTTGTGTGAGGTAATAGTAAAGGAGTTGTAAAGGTTTCTAAAGAACAGATTTTTTTCCAAAGACTATTTTAAAAATACAAAAATTTGTTTTAAATTACTTCTACTCTGGTTTTCTACAACTATTTTCTATATCTGAAATTTTATCTTTCTTTGCAAGCAGTTGTAAAACAGGATCTTCGGAGTAATGGATTTTAGACATAAACCTATTGAATTATGTACGAAATTTTAATCTTTACAGTTTTTGTGTAACCTTTTAGAGTTTAGAAAAATCTTAAAATAAAGTAAGGAAACTCAATGAGTTGTACTTACAACTGCATAATGTAAAAATCCCATCTATTTCTGGCCTCTAATGTATATTCTGACTTCATATACGAAATGAGGCTTTTAACTTAAAAAATACTCTTAACTGATAAATTTTTGCATTTGCTTAAACCGGATCTTCCTTTTAAGCAACAAAAATTGAGTAAAAATTAATTATTAACCTGATTATCTGAGGGGATACATTTAAAATAATTTAAATCAGATGTAAAAAAAATTCTTGTTATTCTGTTATCCTTTTCTCTGCACCATTTGCCCTTAAATAATCTTTGCTCTTGAAAAATCAGTAGTTTTTCTTCCTTGCTGTAATTACCTTTACATTTAAAATGTAATTTTTTAAAATGTATTTATGCATGCTTAATATTCATAATTTGTTATAAATGACTGGTACATAGCATGTTATCAAAATTTTATCAAAGTTTTGAAATTCTCCATCTAATAAAGATGTTGAAGACTTTTTCACAATGTGACAGGCATTTTACTGATTTCATTAAGAAAAGAATGCTAGTTTTTTTTTCTTGAAATTCCATTGATTTCAAGGATGATAGAGTTCTATTTTGGGCATATAGATATCCTGCAGAGTGATAAGTTAAAAGCACTACGAGGGGGATAAAAACATGTTTTTTCCCAAGCTACATGACTATAACAAAGTGATTATTAGACCAAAGACCACATGATTTGATTCTTTTAATTGTTTAATTTACCAGGTTGGCCAACTAAAAGGACATTCTTCAAAGCTCACTTTTTCAACGGATTAAGACTTTAAAGAATCATCAAGTAGCTTTGATAAACTATGCTCAAACTGTCTTAGTGTAGTCAAAAGAAGAGAAACACATCATTTTTCACAAGGCACCAAGTTAGAAAACGTAAAGAAAATGATAGCAATTGTTGAGGAAATTGCTTCCTCTGTAATAATTCAAAAGGTATCTTCTCCAAAGGGCACAATTAGGCTGAGCTGAGAAAGTGTCAAAGCTTTAACTATAACTCCAGGTCCCTCCAGAGCTCAGTGCATATCAAGAACCTGTCTAACTACTTTGGACAAGTTCAAATTAATACCAGTAGCTTTCCAGAGTTTGTTAGAAATGATTGTCATAAGTTTATGAAGAATATGGTTGTTTTGCAAAGAATTGTGAAAAGAGAAAAGATAGACCATTTGCTTGGCTTTGTTAAGACATTCCAACATTTTATTTAGTGTTATTAGCTCCTGCTTTGGAATGACATTAGGTACTGCATATGTTCAACATATTTAAGACTTAAGAATTTATATCTTCAACTCCAAGTTTCAGTCACCCTAAAAACCCAGGCAATGTTCATTTATGAAGTTTACATAAATTTATTCAGAAGTATATATCGTATTTTTTAAGTACTAAATAAAAAAATCTCAACAGCAATTTGAAGAAAAAGTAATAAACACCATAACACCACCATACAATAATTTTTTCAAAAGGAAATCATTTTATGTTTGCATGTATGTATTTTTTGAATGCCCCATTGTTCGTTTTTTGGTCCTTAAAGTTGAGGTTGGGACCAATTTTGGATAGGTGTGATAATTGCATTAAACAAATGTTTACTTCATTTTTTATTAAACAGGTGAAAAACTGACAGTGATAGGGGAATAGTATGAATTATTAGAAAAATTCTAGAACATTACTGTGTAAGAAAGCTTTCTTCACAATAGTAAATACATACGGTGGACGGTCATTGACGACAGGCGGAGCGACGCATCGGTCAAGGTCTTTTTAGTTGCAACTTATAAACATGTCTTCCAGAAATTCTACTCAACCAGGAGTCACCCCTGGAAATGGCCTAGACCGAGCAAAATGGAAGACGGCATTTAAACATGCGGACTCCACATCGAATGGAACATGACTACAAGGAAGAAGAAGATATATATATGAAATACGGCTTAATAAAAAGGTAGTTTTTATTTTTCTCGAATAATTGTTATTTGTATAATGCTCTTGTATCATCTCATTATTCAATCCTCGAAGTACTTCTAATATGAGCCTTTTTTTTTTTGAGTACTTGATTGATTTTGTGTAAATCAAAGTTAACGCTTAAAAAATTGGCTGCTTGTTCGGAAAAATACTCTGACGCAGTGCTGTAAGAACTGAGGAAGCAGCGAGTGTATATTTCCTCCTCCCTTTTCCTTCCCAGTCCTCTGATTTTCTCTAATAACCCTTTTTTGATTTTTTATCAAATAAAAATTTTTATCACGAAAGATTTAATACTAAAAAATATAAAAATTATTTTGAATCGGAGAAACCTGAATTTAGGAACCATTTGCTCTTTAATATTAAACTTTTGCTGTTTCTTGATTTGAGAACAATTCCAACCGTTTTGTTAAAACTTGTAATTGCCCTTTTTATTTGCCCCTCAAATCCATGTGACCTAATGTCATTACGACGGTTTAACAATTAAAGAACTTTAATAAACTTTTCTAATTATCTAGATTTGCTTTCAAAAGGTTTTTTTGTAAAAAATTTTAATTCAATTACTTTTGATTACAATCAAAATAAAGTTTGATATATCTAAATAATAAAACTTTAGACTTTTTATAGGAGCTGGTTTTATATCATGTTATATAAGAAATTTCAAACTACAATACAATAGTTATAGTTTTCGATCGTAATTTATATTAGTAAGATTAAGGCACTTTACCCCCTGTTTCATTTCAAGATTTAAATGATCTTTAAGCGTCTTTTAATTACCTAAGAATTTTGACAACTTTGATAAAAAAAAAAAAAAAAAAAATTACATGATGCTTTCTAAGATTATATTGTTTCAGTTAAAATGCGCGTAAAGTTTTATATGGCAAGGCAATCAATCTTTCTGTCATTTATATTTTTAATATTTATGACCGGTAAGTATAGTGCAGTCAATTTTCATTTATAAAAACTAATGCCATTCTTGCTTTAACTTTTTTTTTTCAACAAGAAAATGCTTATTAAGTTTAAATTTAAATATCTTATGATTTTGATCATAATGATAAGTATGATGACGGCGGCAGACGATGGTGGACGAGGAAGACCATAACGACAATAAATCTATTATAATCTTTTTCTTCTTGTAGATACAAATGCGGATGCAACTGATAGAGTGAGTACTTTTTTTTCATTTCGTTAGTTAATACAGAAAAGAAGAAAAAATATTATATTTAATTAATTATATTTAATTTTTTTTTTTTTCTTACACAATTTCAAATTAAGAGTGAGAGTGTCAAAGTTCTCAGATTGAAAATGTTTTAAAGCTTTCCAAAGCTTTAAATGTTTATGCAATTTTTTTTTTTATACTTTGCAAATAGCATTTCAGTGTGTTTAAAAAGTGGAAGTTGATCATTTTCTAGTTTATTTACAAGTTAAGCAAAAATGAGCAAATTAAAACACTATGTCAAGATCTTTTTCAGCATGCTTAGATCTTTGAAATCTTGAAAATTCAAATCCAAATAATTTTCCTTAAGCTATAATTAGATTTAGAATATCTTTAATGACAGCTAGAAATTGCAACTGTTGTTCACCGTTGTTCAGATTAAAATTTGAATCAATTCTCTCTTCACAAACAAAAATATTGATTACTATTTTAAGAAAAGAACCTCAACACTACATTAAATTTGTGAAAAAGATTGTTAAAAATCTAAACCATGCAATTTCACAAAATCTGGCACAAAATTGAATGTTTTCTAAGCATAAATAAAATCTTACCAAATTTATTTACTTTTTAATGTCAACAGAGTTTTAGGTTCTATCCGTAGTTATTTCTTAAACATTTATAAAGAGTGGAAACCAGCTCCTGTGTTGTTTTTTGAAAGCTCTAGCATAAGAACAGATGGATGGTATTCGTTGTTCGTCAAATTTCCAGAAAGAAAAACAGACACTTTGAAATATATTTTGTCATAGGTCTTGGTTCGCAGTTTTGATATTTTGAAACTGGGGTAAATGTAAATAAAGTATCGAAAATGTTTTAGGTTACTTACAGCTATTTCTGGCGCTAAAATTAATTTTTCTGAAGTGTATAATTTTATCTGAAAATATTTATAAAATCATATCATCTTCAAGTTAAACCTTTGAAAGTGTTAACATTAGCACCTTATATATAAAAAAGTTCTCGGTCGAGTTTCATACGATTGAACCTGGCGGTTACTTTGTTCTTGTGTGGACTTATAACTAAATTCTTTAAAATATCTATAGAATTATTTAAAAAATCGGACAACCAAGAACAAATAAAAACTGCGCTATTAATGACTAAAAATATTTCTCAAATAGGTTATTTTAAGTGAATAATTTTTTTCATTCAAAAATTTTTCCTTCTATTTTAGATCTCAAGAATTATTTGGGAAAAACTTCTCAGAATGAAATATGAAAAACAATTCATAAAAGACTCCGAAGTTGGAACTCTCATTTCACGTAACTGTTGCTGACTCCATTGCTAAATTAAATGATTTTAACCAGATTTTGACAGTAATCGTGATTTTTAATGGTGAGTGTCTTAAATTTTTAGAAGATGAAGTTTGCTGTGAACCACGGAACGTTGTTGAAGAGATTCCTTCAAGTAGTGATTCCGTCAATTTTTATCTAATTCCGAATTTTATTCCCGTCAGAAGGTGCATTGGTTGGTGCCACCCTTCTCATAAATGCGTTCCAGTTACAGTTTTATCGAAATCCGCAAACGTACATAGGTTTCTGGGTAAATATTTGAAGTTTAAACTAACAATGTATACCAATGGTTTACGGGCAATCTCTTGTCTCGTAACCCACAAAAAAAAAAAAAAGAAAAAAAAAAAAAAAAAAAAAAAAATTAAGTATGCAGATTTAAATAAAATTCGATTCGTCAAGATAAAAAACATCGCAAGCCACAGGTCAACAACTTAATTCGAAAAAAAAAAAAAGCAATATAACTTATCACCATGCTCTCAATTACAACGAATCTTAAATAGAATTCTCCTGTTAAATATAAGCTCTTCTGTTAACCTAGACATACACGGATTACAATTTTATACTATTAATGTTCCTTTATGAACGAAATTAAAATCGAATTGCTATTGTTTTATTATTTATTTTTTTTTAATTTATGCTTAGACAATAGGATTGATGTTTATAAAGTGGATTATTTAAATCATGAATCGTGCACGTGCGAATGCAAAATCAAACAAGAACATTGCTCGGCTTCACAAACATACGATGCACTAAACTGTATATGTAAATGTTCAAAAAAACCTAAAGCTTGTCCTTTAAACAAACAGGTAGCAAGAAAGATTTTTTTTTTATTTATATATATACATATACATTTCATGTTATTTTAAATACAGAAAATATCCGCTCCCATGTCCGTTATAACCGCGCAAAAGTATTAAAATTACAAGCCAAATCTTTTTTGTGCTTTTGTTAAACTTTACATTTGGAAGTGTGCAATTTAAGAAATCCTAACCGTAGTACCTTACATGATACATAGCTTGTCTTTACAGACGTGGAATATATTTTGTGCCATTTACATGAATCATATTTTGTCTATTATTCATTTTTTTAAATTCTGTCACGATTCTTAGTGTCATGTAGTAATAATTTTTCTCATGAAAATCATTTAATAACGTTCATAATGAAGTAACGAGCAAATGTTTAGTGGTCAAATATTGAGTGTGGATGTACATGCAGCGAACAGTCGCCGATATGCAAGAACGGGAAAACGTGGAATAAAGACAAATGCCTATGCGAGTGCCTAATAGAATGTTGCCCAAATGGAAAGAAGTTAGATAAGGATAATTGTTTATGTAATATATAGAAAGAAAGAAAAAGTGTTTTATGTAAGTATGTAAAAATAAAGATTTTAAGAAAAGATTTTGTTTTCTTTTTATGACTAAGAGTAACAGCAAGCTTGATCCCAAGAAACAAACTTTTTGAGATCAAACAAACCCTGCATTAAATACTGGAGATTCATACTTTTTAAAATGAATTTAGAAACCAATTCAACCAGTATATTATATCAACCATTTTTACGGGTTTATATACAACAGTTGCTTTTTTTTTCGAATATTAATACCTCCTATTGGCACACTTAATGCTTGTCAGACTGCAATCTAAAAGAGGATTCTGGATTACAGACGATTTGCTTTCAAAAATTCAAAAAAATCATTTCTCAAAATGTTTACTTTATTACTATGGAAAACTCAAAAAATATTTTGGAACATTCTGACTGTAAACTTCTCATAAGAACAAAATTTAATTGAAAACGATTTTAAGACGTTTTATTTACATGGATGAAAGTATTTTTTTTTCTCTTGTTACCACGGGCGTTTTTCTTTTACAGTTAGTAAGTAATCCTCGATCTAAAAAAAACAAAAATTGATAAAAAATCACATTAAACTAATGATGCCTTACTTAGGGAATTAATTTAAACAGTACAGAGGGGACACAATTTAAACTGCAAACAAAGATTTAACAAACAGTGGGTTGCATAAATATAGTCACTTATTTTTTTATGCAAAATTTTTGTTTTTTTCAAAATTATCTTTGAAACCAACAAATTAATATGATTAAAAGCGTATTACATGTGTTAATTGATTCTCTATCGAATGGTATATTATTCTAACTCATTAGGTTAACCAGTCTTGAGTAATTTTTAATTCAATTAGAACATACCTGTATTTCTAATGTAGCAAAAATATAGAATCTACTAAAATTTAACGACTTAAGTTGAAATATCTCAACGAAATGTTATCCGAGCGATCTAAAATTTGGTGGTTGATTTCTTTCGAACTATATAAACGTTCTTGCGAAAATAAAATTAAGTTATCATTTTTATATCTTCAGTTATTCACATTGGTAATTATTTGGTAAAGTAAAAAGACAAAAATGGGCAGAAAAGCTGTTTCAGACAACATACGAGGGCAAATTGTAAGTCTGCTAAAAGATAAAACAAAAAGCTAACGAGAAATAGCTCGAATTTGCAATGTTTCGCTAAAATGTGTACAAACAACGTTGAAAAACCACGAGCTACATAATGATGTCAATGATTTACCAAGATTTGGTAGGCCTTTAAAGCTAATTTCAAGAGACCAAAGTTATCTCTATCGAAAGGTTAGACAAGACCCTAAAATTTCTTACAGCGAACTTGCTGAAGGGTTTACAAATACACCTGGTAACATTAGTGTTAGTAGATAGAATATATAAGGAAAAGCGGGTTCTGGCGCATTGACCCATTCCCTATACTTAAGGATGCATAAAAAATGGTGAACACTTCATATCATGACAAAACCAATACAGTCGTCTTTAAAAATCAAGAAGAAGTATAAAAATAATCATGTTATTTATATACCAGTTCTTCAAGATGTTTATTGCCTTGTTTTGTAGTGTCCGATGGCAAGGGTGTGAATTCCATCATCTAAGATAATTCTTTTGTCGTCGTTAGCGCTGAGTGCGACCTTGTTAATTTCTTCAGTGTAAACGTCGTGAAGATGAGATCTGAAAACGTTCATTTCCGTTCATTAAGCAGTCACCACAAGGTATTGATAACTTCTTGAAAGTCATCCCCTTCCTGTAATTTTTTCAAGACGTAAAGGCACAAATGGCCACAATAAGAAGTGTTACCAAATTGTACTCTTTCACTGTTATAATAAACTGGACTTTTCAAGAAGTCGACCAGCTCAACAAGAGGAGGCTGAGCGTAAGAATCAAAACTATACTTTTTGTCACCGTCTTTAAACCAACACACCCAATGAAACCCACCAGTGCTTGAATCTCCTGTGTTGACAATTCCACATTCTTTTTTCATTGTCTTTTTTGGTAACTCATCCCTCACAAAAACACCTCTAAAGTTTTTAATTTTAAGCTTTTTCGCAGCATCTATTAATTGAAAGTTGGTCAGAGGCTTGTTCAGTAGTACAATTCCTTCAACGTTGATCATTTTAAAATTTAGAAAAATTTTAAAAATTCGAAGAATTTCCATGGATCTGAAGGATCTAAAAAATCTTACATTTCATCCTGTTCTATTTCATCTTCTTTCACCTCTAAATTCAAGTCTTCACACATCATGAGGCTATGAGGTAAAGATGCATTTTTTACGATGACGGCTTCGGACAGTTTAACTTGAATAGACACAATCGAAGGACCAATATACACCCCATCAATTCTAAGTCCTCCAATAGCATAACATCGTTGATTGATAAAATCATGTCCAGAAGATCTGACCAAATTTTTATTACTACGTTCCCCTTTAATTCCATTTTTTATATCAAGATTTGTTTTCTTTCTATAAAATGTAGTTGTCATGAGTAATTCGTCTTTCTCATTTTTCTTTATAAACGTCTTTGCATAAAAGACTGGCGCTGCTTCAGGATGCTCAGCTTTATATTTTAAAATACTCAATTCGTTTGAATTAATTTGCTTTTTTCTTCCTCCCTTTTTAAGTTTGGCTGACAATTTATCCACTTCGCCTCTAATAAACAAAGTAATTTTTTCCATTGTAGCAATAAACTTTTCATCTTGTTCAGTTTTACCCTTTTTAGCATCAAAGCAAACGAATGGCATGGAATAACCAGTCAATTTTTGTGTCGCTGGTTCTTTATTCTCGCATACACCATACGAAAATAATATAGGCGTTCGTATTACAAGAGGACCATCTCCAGTTGGATAAGAATATTTTACTGGCACTTTTTGATAGACAACTGGTTTGGTCGCCGCGTAAATTTCTCCAACTGATAATTTGCTCTCATCAAAATTTTCAATTGTAATAAAATTCATTTCTTTTATATATGCAAGATTTTTATTTAACTCAAAATAAAAATTTTTTTCATTGTATTATTATCCTAAACCTTTGACTAAGGAATTAACTTTATCATCATTTGAATTATTTCACTCATTTTACGACAGCAAAACTTCAAGTTATTCTTGGTTGTTCTCAATTTCACATTTTCTCTATCCCAACGATATTCATCTTGTACTTCTAAATAATCATCAACCAATTTATCTTCTAAATAATACATCTTTTTAAGGATATCATTCATATCATCTAAATTCTCTGCTTCATACATACTACAACGTAATTCATTCAACAACAATTGATACCTAGACATGAACATATCCAAATCATTATCTCTCATGCGCTTATACATTGCAATTTCAGACACATTTATTAATTCAATCATCTTATTCATTTCTTTTTCTATATGCAAGATTTTATTTAACTCAAAATCAATTTTTTTTCTTTTCATACTTTTTAGGATACTTTGAATTTTTAGATCCGTTTGCAGATACACCCAATCCGAATTTAGCTTTGGCTTTGATGATGGGTTCGATGATTTTTCGCTCGCTTATTTCTCTCTGAGTAGGATTTTGTATAGAATCCATTTCTTCAAGCATCATTCGATCTGCTAAATTTCTGTTTTGTTTGTCGTTAAAATACTTGTAAGCTAAATCGTGGTGATATGCAGCATTGTCCACTCTATCCACCGGTTTGCTCCACTCTTGATACATGTCTGTGGAAGTGAGTCTTTTATCCAAATTGGTGCCAGGTCCTGCAAAGTTCATCCCTGGAACGTGCATTTCTCCTGGAAACTTTGCCCATGGAAGCTTTATTTTTTTTTGAAAAATTGTTGATCGATTCCACCAAGTCTCCTCCGCTAAGCGCATTCGCAGAAACAAATTTGTTCTTTTTTATCCCGCAGATGGTGCAAGTCCCTTTAAGCATATTTCTATTGCTTTTGCTTACTGCATGGCGTAAGTTGCTCGTTTCTGTTATTTTTTTACACTTAACGCAGTACATTTTTAACATATATAAAAACCTTTTAAATATAAAAAATGGAAGTGATGAAATTGTCATGTAAAATTGGGAAAACCAAAAGAAACAACAGCGCGCTTTTACCTAGAAGTATACGCGGAATCATCGTTGGAAAGTCTGGTTGCGGAAAAACAACGTTACTACTCAATTTACTTTTAAGACCTGGCTGGCTAGATTACAGCCGCTTGCAAGTCTTTGGCAAATCCCTTTTTCAACCTGAATACAAAATACTCAAAAGATCATTCGAAAATAAACTTCCTAAAAAGGATATTGTTGATTTGTTAACGGATGATGTACAAGACGAAATGGAAAAATTGAATTTAAACCCTGAAGATGTTATTAAGGAAATTTCAAAAAAATATTCCGACAATGATGATATGGAGTGTCAATTCTTTGAAACGGCTGATGATGTACCTGAACCTGAATCCTTAGACTCAACCAAAAACAATTTGATGATCTTTGACGATTTGCAATTGACCAATCAAAACAAGTGTGAAAAATATTACATCCGAGGAAGACATTCCAACGTCGACTGCTTTTACCTCGCTCAAAATTATTTCGAGATTCCAAGACATACCATCAGAGAAAATGCTAACTTTATTTGCCTCTTTAAACAAGACCAAAAAAGCGTTAATCACATTTATCAAGATCACGTTTCCTGCGATATGAAAATAGAAGAATTTAAAGCCTTTTGCAATCATTGCTGGAATGAACCTCACGGATTTGCGGTCATCGATCTCTCTTCTAAAAAGAACGAGGGAAAGTACCGAAGCGGATTTGACGATTTTTTATTTTTCTAAAACAATTTAAAAAATAATTCTTATTTAAAAAATGTCAGGTATAATCATCGATGTAGATGGAAAATCAAGTGTTATCACCACTGATTTTTTGGATAAAATCGTTTTTGACGAAGGAAAAAGTTATGAAATGGCTTTTCTCGGTCTTGAGACTTACAACAGCATTCCAAATGTAAACAGTAAAAACAATTCTTTCAAATACAGCATGAACAATGGAGCTAATTGGGAGAACATTATCATTCCATTAGGAAACTATGAGATTAAAGGCATCAATGAGTATTTGCAAAAGTCTATTTTAAACACAATAAAAACAGCTCAACGTGGAAGTTATATTATTGCAAATAAAATTAATTACTCTCCAAACAACCTTCAAATTGGAATCAATCTTAATACTTTAAAATCAACCATTAAACTTGGCTTGAATTATTTGATTGACTTTAATGTGGAGAATAGCATCTCTTCAGTTTTAGGGTTTACTAAAAGAAAATTAAATTCCAATTCCGAATACGAGTCGGATCATATCGTTAGAATTTCAAGCATTAACACCATCAGAATCGTTAACAACGTTATCGGATCATCCTATATTAATGGAACCCAATTAAATTGCATTTACTCCTTTTATCCAAATGTTAGTCCTGGCTATAAAATCATCGAGAGACCAATGCATTTGATTTATCTTCCTGTTAAACTGTTTGAAATTTCAACAATGGTTACTCGCATCATTGATCAGAATGGAGATTTGGTTGATTTTCGTGGAGAGGATATTACAATGCAATATCATATTCGAGAAGTGAAATAAATAATTTTTAATACATAAAAAATGAGCAATTATCAAAATATCAAAATTAATATCTCGCAGAGCCAATCTGATAAAATTAAAAAAGCTATGCATGATAAAACCGATACTAGCATTAAGCTTTCTCATCAAGACTTGAACGGTAAACATGTTCTCGCTATCACTAATTCGCAATTGAACAAAATTAGAAAAGCGTATGAAGCTGGTAAAGGAGTCACTCTTAAATTGAGCAAAAGACAAATTGCATACAACTCAACCATTGAAGGTGGATTCATCGGAGCTCATCTACCTTTATTAGGTATGTTAGGTAGCACTCTTGCAACAAGAGTAGTTCCTGCTCTAGCCACCGGATTGCTAGCAGGTGTAGGTTCTTCTGCCGGCTCTGCTATGGTTGACAAAATTGCAGGAAGAGGAATCGTTTACTTGAAAAAGAATGGAAATGGAATGAAGATAAAAACTTTAGGTGGAGAAGGATTGTTTATCACCCCATGGACTAAAAATATTCACGGTGATGGACTCTTCATTAAAACTGGGAAAGGTTATCAATCTGTTGGAGCTGGTTTATTACTCGGACCTAACTCACCCTTTAATAGCATACCCTTTTTAGGTGCTATTCTATGAAAATCGCTTGTTAAAAAATTCGGATAAACTTTTTAAGAAATTAAAAAAATGATCGACTTTCAATGGATTGACGTAGAAGGAATTGTTTTACCTAATGAAGCTTTAACTAACTTTCAATTGATAAAGGCTGCTAAACAGTTAAAATTGAAAAACTTTCGAGGTGTTTTTGTGAGGGATGAGTTACCGAAAAAGACAATGAAAAAAGAATGTGGAATTGTCAACACAGGAGATTCAAGCACTGGTGGGTTTCATTGGGTGTGTTGGTTTAAAGACGGTGACAAAAAGTATAGTTTTGATTCTTACGCTCAGCCTCCTCTTGTTGAGCTGGTCGACTTCTTGAAAAGTCCAGTTTATTATAACAGTGAAAGAGTACAATTTGGTAACACTTCTTATTGTGGCCATTTGTGCCTTTACGTCTTGAAAAAATTACAGGAAGGGGATGACTTTCAAGAAGTTATCAATACCTTGTGGTGACTGCTTAATGAACGGAAATGAACGTTTTCAGATCTCATCTTCACGACGTTTACACTGAAGAAATTAACAAGGTCGCACTCAGCGCTAACGACGACAAAAGAATTATCTTAGATGATGGAATTCACACCCTTGCCATCGGACACTACAAAACAAGGCAATAAACATCTTGAAGAACTGGTATATAAATAACATGATTATTTTTATACTTCTTCTTGATTTTTAAAGACGACTGTATTGGTTTTGTCATGATATGAAGTGTTCGCCATTTTTTTATGCATCCTTAAGTATGGGAATGGGTCAATGCGCCAGAACCCGCTTTTCCTTATATATGATAGACTGTATGAAAATGCCTAGATAAGAAAGGCTTAGATTGTTATGTTGCCGCTCGAAAACCACTTTTGCATGTCTCAGATTGCCTAAAAAGATTAGTGGTGTAGAGAAAGACTTCACTGGTCTGTCGAAGACTGGGCAAAAGTTATTTTCAGCAACGAATCCAATTTTGAGGTGATAAATTGCAAGTCAAGATTAATCATCAAGAAGGTGGCTGGTGAAAAGTTCAAAGAGCGTTTTTGTGTACCAAGGATACAAGGTGGAGGAGGATCAATCGGAATATGAGGATGCTTCTCCCTTAAAGGAACAGGGTCATACAACATTTATAACGGCAGAATTAACCAGTACAACTACAAAGAGACCCTCGAAAATAAACTTTTGCCAATAGCCAGAGCTTTTTACAGAAGACAACAACAACAGCTTTTTCAGCACAATGGCGCAATGGCTTACATTGCAATCTTGGTTAAAGAGTGGGTTGATCAGAAAAACATTACGGTCATGCCTTGGCCAGCTTGTCTCCAGATCTCAATTCCATCAAAAACAATTGGCTTGGATAGACAAGAGATTGGTCAAAGAGAACATAGCCAGTGTTGCATAATTACAGCAGGCCTTAGAAAAGATTTGGAAAGAATTTCCAAGAGAATTATGCATCTGACTAGTTGAATCTATGCCTAGGCGTGTTTGTGCATGTGTAAAAGTTTGTGGTGCACATACAAAATACTAAAATGCACCCTGACTATATATTTTTGCTTTGTTTTTTTGTTTGTTTTTTTTATTAGTTTTATATTTTCCTCATAAAAAGTATCTTAAACTTTTTTTTTTTTTGAAAAAATTTTTTTCTTATTTTGTTTATAATACCACTGTTAAAAAAATTTAAAACATCTTAAATTATTAACTTTTTTGAAAAAATCATATTAAAAATCAACTGACTCTATATTTATCCAACCCACTGTATCACACATTAGAGCAATTTGACATCAAGTTGTCAAAATCAATTTAAATTAAAAAATATTTCAGATATGCTTAATAAAAACTAGTAATTTTTCTGTTATTAAAAAGCTTCACAAAAACCTCATTTTTTATTATATATATATATATAAAAAAAAAAAAAACCTTATCAATCATATCATCTTCAAGTTGAACTCCTTCCTTCTCTGCAAGTACAAGAAGATGCTCTACACCTCTCCTAAAAAAGGCAAATATAGTTTTCTTAAATTCAAACTAGATAGAAAAATATTTTTAAAAACAATAATATCAGAAGAAAAAAAAAAAAAACATCTCACCAATCCTTATACTTAATTAGCATCTCAAATGCTTCATTATATAATTCAAGACCAGGTAACTCTGGTGGCTTTTTATAATAACATGCTTGAATCTAGAGATAAGTAAATGGTTTACAGAATTAAAAGTGATAATTTCAAATAGCTTTTAAAAAAAAATGTATTAAGTATAAAATATTTTTAAAAACTAAGCATTTTTTTTTTTTTTGCCCTATTGCTTCAATTCTTAAATCCATTTTACCTTTTTTTTTTTTTAAACACATTGTATAATGAGTGAGTTTTTAACATTTTAGAATGAATAGAAGAAATAAAATTTCTAAATATGATTTTTTTTAAATTGCTACCAACCAATTGAATCATATAAAACAATATAATAATAATAATAATAATAATAATAATAATAATAATAATAATAATAATATAATAAAAATAATAATAATAGTAATAATAACAATAATAATAATAATAAAAATAATAATAATAAAAATAAAAATAATAATAATAGTAATAATAATAATAATAATAAGAATAATAGTAATAATAATAATAATAATAATAATAATAAAAACCTTCTCAAGTAGCTCTTTTCTGACTTTTATTTCTTCTTCAGAAGGAACCTAAAGAAATAATAAAGCAAAAGGTTGAAAAAGAAATAGCTTTTTGTTTAAACTATTGAGAGCCATAAATTATGTAAGCTCTAATATGCAGCTTTTGAGAAAAATTATATGGGAAGGTTAATGCTTCATTTCAAACTCAACTGATTTTTGACTACTCCTCTCCATTAAAGTGAGCACAGTTTTACAACTTTCCTAAACTTTCTGAAATGCTTGATCAGTCTTTTAAATTTGTTATCTGTATATATCTAAACAGAATAACACTTATGCATGCTCAATTATACCTACATGTGTATTTAAACCACAACTCTTTCGGTAAAAAGAAAAAAGGCTACTAACATTTTGCTCTTCTTGAAATGTAAATGAATCCATCAACTTGGTAAACCAATTTTTAGGCTTCGGTTCCTCTTCATCAACATCATAAGAATGCTGAAGTCGACTCACTGATAAGGATGTTAATAGTTGACCTAATTTATAAAAATTAAATTTCTATGAAAAAAATTAACAATTAGTTTGTAGCTAAGAACTTTTTTAACACAAAAGAAAAACAATATCGAGTTAAAATATCTACTAAAAATGACAAATTTCTGCTTCCAAGTTCATTTTTAATAAAGAAAAGAAAAAATAGGTAAAACTTTGGAACTTTTTAGAAACATAAGTTTGAGTATTAAGTTGAAAATCCTGAATATAAAATAAACCATAAAAATGTAAAAACATAAGCATAAAAACAGTTTTTAAAGGTTTTTATATCTAAGATCAGTGTTTTTATTATCCAAAGTTCCAAGCATATTTTGGAGAGTGCTTAAGAGGCTTTTTGGAACTCTAGTACTTATAATTATTTGTACTTATGCTTTAAGTAACAAAAGTTTCATCTATTTTAAATGTATGAAGTACTTTTTTTAGCAAACATATTATTCATCATGGTACATGTTTAGAAATATTCAAGAATGAATAACATGAACAAAATTTCACTATTACTTCCAAGATATCAGCAGAATAATTACAATTGGATATTTCTTATTCTTTATCTTTAACACTAAGTTCCATACTAAGCTACACTTTAAATAGACAGTGAGAAATTTCAAAAAAACATTAATATTAACAGTATCTTTGTTGCTTTGAGAAAGAATGTAAAGAAAAATAACAAGGAAATAAATTTACAACTACTGAAAAAAAGAGAAGATAAGACAAGTAAAATAAACAAGTTTATGGAAAAAATACAATTAGATTACATGAAAGAGCTTATCAAAATAGAGTAGCATTCATTATACAATAATTCAGCCCAGCTATGAACAAGGTAGATTGCTCATGTGTTTTCAAGAAACATCTCTTATTGTTTTTAGTTTATATTAGTTATTATCTTATGTTTTATTACATATTTTACAACATTTCATGCTGTAATATAATATAAAATGTTCATATTTTATAATTTTTAACACTTCAATACGTAGCATAGATGAAATATTGTATAGGCACTTAAAAATTTTTAAAAATGCAAGGAACAAAAATTTACAAAGCAATTACACAAAATTGATAATAGAGGAACAACAGAAATTTTAGTAAAATAAGCTAAAATTAGTGTTGTTCTTTTATCATCATTTAAATAAAAGGAAAGTAGGACCTAAGCCACATGGGTTTTGCAATGCAGTGACTAAAAAGCTTTGATTCTTTTGACATAAGGAATTTACCTTTTGATTGAAAAAGGCCATATACTGATTTTCCTGCAGGAAAACAGTATCGTGTTCTAGCAAACACTCGCAAAACATGGTTAGCAAAAACCATACCACTAATCTCGCTTTCTTCCTGTAAGGAATCTTGCCCTGCAACACGGGTTTTTAAAGCATAAACACATAAAATAGTGTCTAGATGCCGTAAATGTTGTTTCAGGCCGTATTTCTCATGTTCCCGTTGAGAAAGTGAAATAGGATTAATTTAATGGTTACGGCCCGCTAAAAAATTATTTTTCTGTAGAATAAGATTAACAAGTTGTTATTTTTAAGGAAACTACTGTTGATTTAATCCAAGTAGTTTCTTTTACATGACATACTGAATTTTTTAATTACTTCTTGGTCTAAAAACACTTTTTAACATTCTTCAACACTCAAGACAAGAATCGCTGTAGTACTTTCTGTCTTGCTTCGTCAAGACAGAAAGTGGTTAAGCAGGGGGGAAAAATGATCAAGGTTTTGTTTTGAAAAAAAGTTTCTGAGTAAATTAATGCAGCTCAATAAATTTTATTACTTTATAACTCCATTGAAGATTTAACTAAATGAACCTTTAAAATCCATAGAGATTTGAGTGATTTTGTTAAATCATTCGAAAATGAGCAATTAGCATTAAAATCACTCAAATCTGTATAAATTGATTAAAAAAAAAAAAACTCTACCTCTTTTTCGCTTGCTCTAAAATACGCTCACAGAAGAAAAGAAAAAAAGTTATCCAGAAGATGTTCAGTTTAATGAAAATGAATCATGATGATTTTTAATCTAGATTAATGTTTTGTATTTTGAAACTTATCGCTATGATACCAAGCATATATTTTAACCTTACTAGCTTGTCAATAAGATAATTTTCAGTTCAAGCAAAAACTCTAATCTGTGATAGGAACAAAAATAATCAGACATTTTACAAAATATTTGGAAAACCTAATCTAGAAAAATTATAAATAATCAGTGATGTGCTATGGTACTAAAGAGGTTATTTTGTGACCTAGTTTACCATGCACTTCACCAATGTTCTAGAGATGAGTAAAAAAAAACAAACAAGGTACTGCAGATTTCGTAACGCTGTATTATCATGGTGGAAAGTCTTTAGTGTCAAAGCAACAGGTGTAGATAATAGATTCAGTAATTAGCTTCACGCAGTAAGATCCCTAATGATGGCCAGCTAGAAAGTATTTTAGGTTTTGGAAATATGATGGTTTACAAAGCAAAGTGTGAGAGATAAACAACTTGTTGTGGTCACCTGCATAATCAGTTTACCACACGAAGTAGTATTGTTGAATTATCCAACTCATCTATAAATGATTCTCAGTGAGTTTTCCACTCACCAATTTGGAAAGCTTGGGAAAAACATCCCCTAGGCTTTGTTTACAGTTAGTCCCAATTTGCTTAAAATTTCTTTTGTGGCTGACAAGTTTTTTAGATGATATTTTTCACCAGTCTCCGAGCGTATCATCAATATTTACGACCGTCATTGGAGTGGCAATAAGCTCGCTTTCTAAGTTTCTCTGAAATATAGCACACGCTAGTGACAACATATAGTGTTCTACTAAATTCTATTTCCAAGTAAGCTGTTTTAAAAGCAATTTTCGAAAACGTTTTTCTCTCATTCATTTTATTGAACAGCTACTCTGCAGTTGGTATTGATCAGGTTCAATATATGGGTTGATTTTGTTTATCCGCACTAATTCTCACCTCTCAATTGGGCTTAGATACAATTACTATAGGCAAAGCCCATTCTGAATAAGAAACCTGTGTTAATATTCCCTTCATTTCCAGTTGCTTTGAAGGGCAAGTTGACATTTTTTGCATTGTAGACTTTGGGAATCACCCTCCATTGATTTTAGCCTGAAAATCTTTCATATTTCCTAGCTTGTCAGAGAAAAAACTTTTGTAGTTGTTTAATGGTTCCTAAATTACATGGTTTACTTCGAATCAGTAAATTTTTACTTCCATATATTGTGCTTTTTTAGTTTTGTTTTTTGTACACTAAAAGTAACTGATTCAGATTTCACCTTCTTTTGTGTAGGGGAGGCTGTGACTAGTTGCAACAGTTTTTTCTAAAGTATAAAATTTTTGTGAAACAATATGAATTACAAATTAGTAAATATGGAGTATTGCATTGCAAATTGTCCTAGAGCGGGATAAGTTGCAATGTTTTTTCGTTTTATTTTCACTATCGCGGGATAACAGAGTTTTATACTTATAACTATTAGTAATGGATTAATATGTCATAAAGATATATTTTATCACCCTGCAAAAAATTTAAAAAAATAAATCAAAATAATCAAATATGTTGAAAAGAAATATAGTTTTTTAAACTGGGTCCACTAGCCTTGGTTTCCTACCACAAAAGTGTTCTCATATAAATTTTATTATGCAACATTTTCAATTCAGATTCTGTACCCTTAAATCGATAAAAGGTTATGAATGCTGGATCTCAATCAGATGCACGAGGCTTCCAACATTTGGATAAGATCTAAAAATCATAATTTATCAAGATTTGTTAAATTTGAGTATTAACTGTAATTTTAAAATAACGTGTAAAAATATACAACAAATGTGTATATGAAAAGAAGTGTGTATGTCTAATTACATGTATATTTATTTCTATTTAAAAATTTAGTTTGTAACATGAACATTTAGGAAAACAATTTAAAAAATTATTAACATATAATATTTCGAATAATATTAACCAAATATTTTCAAGTATTTATACAAAATAAAAAAAAAAGGGCATATATATATGAAATAAAAACTTTATTGTTTGAATAAAAAAGCACTTGTCGAAAATTAGTTAAAACCAGTTTAAGAGCAGTTTATGTGCTTCAGATGTGGCAAAATAATCTAAACAAATTTTCTAAAAAACCATTAACAGATTTAGAAATTGCAATGTTCATCAATCAATTAACCTAATATTAAAATACAGTATTACATATAATATAAAAAACTATTAGTTATCATTATCTATTATCTGTTGCAACATTTCTAATGCCATTTCACCATTATCAGACGGAACCATGTGACCAGCATTCATAATATAATAAAGACTAAAGTTATCAAGCTTCTTCAAAAATGCCTGGGTGTCACCTCCTTTTTCTTTAACATACAAAGGTGTCCGTTTCTTATTTAAAAACTCCTCTAATTGGTTCCACTTAAGTTTTTTTATCCACAACTCAGCTCCTGGAGTATCACAAATCATGTCTAGCTGGCCTTGATAAACAACAACTTTTATACCAGAAGAAATTAGGATATCAACCTCTTTAATAACAGGCTTCATGAAATCTTCTGATTGGTATTTAAAGACATCATCTGACTGACCACCCCAGGTCACTGAATCAGGAATTATTGCAAGCTTTTTTCTTATTGGTCCATTCATTAAACTATTTAAGTTATCTTGATAATACACTGAAAGATGACGATTGTGTAATTTATTCAAATTAGATTTGGGAATCATATCTGGAACATTGTGTTGTAGAACATTGTATAAATTGACATTGTCAGTTAATTCAGATACTACTGATTCTGTTTCAGACCACAAATCTGTTGCAAGACTAAACTTACCTTCTGCAACTGCACTTGCAGTCTTATTTGATATATCCATTACGGCTTGTAAATCTTTTTCATCCAATAAATTGTACTGGTACAAATAAGGTCCCCATGTCAAAACTGAATCCACAGGTGAAATCCAAGAGTCACCCAAAGCAACACCTTTGAAGTTACATTCAATATCTTTATTTTGAATTCCTTTAAGTAGTCTAACACCAAAAGCTGAAGTCATTTTTCCACCATAAGATTCACAAGTAACATAGAATGGAATTGTTACAAACTCAGGTTTTTTACTGAGAAAATATTTAAGAAAAATGTAAAGATCTTCAGCAATTTGAGTAACATTTCTTGTGTATGCATCAGGATTTGTAACATAACTATAGCCAGAACCAACAGGGTTATCAACAAATAGGAGATTAGCTACTTTAGCCCAAGTAGTTGGCCTTGGATTTAAGTTGCTATCCAAAGGACCTATTTCCATGAAATTTCCAAAACCAGTAGACGATGCACCAGGGCCACCCTGAAGCCACAAAACTAAAGGTAACTGAGAACGACTCTTAGCACCTTCAGCCGAATATAGCCACCAGAAAGTGTGTGCATCTTGTCTGATATTGACATATCCCCAATCTTCAGCAGCAGAATTAGAGGATGTTGGAATGGTTGCAACATGCACAAAAATGAAAGTCAAAAAAGATATAATACAGGTGGCACTCATAACTGATTTTTCAAATTGATAAGGAGACCAGTTTTCTGCTCAACCGCCAGAAATAAAATTGGACAAAACTTTTAAAAAATGTGGAGAGCCCAAGCTGGTTTCCTTCGTTGATTATTTGTAAATAAGAATCTCAGAATGGAGAACGTGCGATATCACGATTCTATTTAATTGGGCAGGTTTTATTTTAAGTTAACCAGAATTTCTGGTTTTTTAAAATCGTATTCTTATTTTATCAAAATACTTTTATTATTATGTCTCGATTCTTTAAAATTTCCCACAGCCATAGAATTGAACTCATGTATTGGCTGTTTTTTAAAAAAAACGTTACGATTGTAAAAACCAAACGCAGGTTTTTTTGTTAACTAACACGCAGGACAGGCCTGCAACAATTTCATCATACTTTTAGATTGTGTGACTGTTTTTCAACGCGATCGGATAACATTTTGAGGGATTTCCGTAAAAATTTAACTAATATTCACAAGATTCAAAAAAAAAAGATTTTTTTTAAAAGAAAAGAAAAAAATTAAAACAAATCAAAAAGTAATATGAGGTATCAGCGTTATTAGTATTTTTTTCAATTAAAATTAAGAATGATTACGATATTTCTTTACTTTAGACAAAGATCATTAATAATTTGCAATGGAAAATGTGGTTGTGGGAGGAAAGATGGGGAAGAGTAGCTGTAAAAGTAAAATAGGGCCGTATCAACTGTTAAATCCTCAACTTAACGGTTTTGAGCTGCTTAAGTCGCAGCATGATTAGTTCGCACCATAGTGAAATCGGCTAATTTAACTCATCGATAATACTAGCAGGTGTAGCTGTGATATACTCTAATGTCAAGTGTTTCATTATCTTATTGACGGTTGATTGTCCTGTTAAGTGAACTCACGCTTAAATCTTTCCACAGTGCAGCATATAGCCTGGCCAGAGTAACCACGATGGCGGTGCACAAATTGAGTACCCACAAATGAGCTCGTACTTTGGTAGCATTTTTTAATAATTTCCAAATGGTAAGGAAGCGTCAAGCGCTGCATTTTAAAATTCCTCAATATGACACCTGAAAGTAAAAACACCTGAAAGTAAAAACAATATATATCAGGAGCCGAAAAAATCTCCATTGAAGAAACCATCAGCCCTATTGAGAAACCCTTTAGTAGTCCGCTTGTAGATAGTTAAGCTGAATTGCTACTGTGTTCAAGATCAAAACGGTTACACTTAGAACAGATGCATTTGTGTTTCTGAATTACTTGTAAAACAAACTGTTTCTCCTATTTTACTGTGTTGTTTGTATTAAAATTGTGCACCGGCGTCAATCTCCATATATTTAGGGCACCTGATCTTGCCTGATAGGTAAAATTCTTTTGCTTGCCGTCCAATGGAATTTCAATCTTCATAAATAGTATCTATCTTCGTTGGCTTTACCGTCCAAGATACTTTTATGTATCGTACCAGACTTTCGAACAGTTTGTTTATAGTATCCCGTAGTCTTATAATAGTGTACTATTATAAGACTACGGGATACTATTAAAGAAAACTTTACAAACTATCTATTAGGAAAATTGTTTATTATTGTAAAAAATCCAGATTTGATAATATCATATCTTAACCTACAAATGGGACATGGGGCAGGGTATGTAAAACCTCAAAGTCCTAGTGTGCATGTTTAAGAAGCTTAACTGTTATATCCGGAACATTTTATTCAACTTTTATTTGGTGAATTATAAACTTTTGCCCGAATATGAAAATTATATAATTTACCTGGTGATAATTTAAAATGGGTGCAATTTGTTTAGGCAATAAAGAGAGAATGATAGCATTATGATGCCATTATTCTTGCTTAAATTGAGCAGATCAATAGATGTGAGAGCCATTTTTGTCAAGAAGTAGTATAGCTAGATGATCAATAGAAGGATGAGACATTGAAATGAAAAGATGAACGAATTGAATAGACGGCTGTTTAATCATCCAGCCAATTCAGTTGCTCAGTCAATACAAGTACTAATGAAGGCTGTTGGTTCACTATTAATAGAATGATCTTGATTACCCCTTCTTGGAAAGACACATGTGGTACACTATAACCCATACTATTATAAGATGTGATTGCACCAACTTGTTTAGTATCTGTTGATACTAAATCGTAATAGATCTTAGATTTAAGCAATTATAAAGTTAGCAGATTCTCCTATTCCAATGAAAATCCTTGATTGGGTTTTTTGTAACCAACCGACGGCTTCTTTTTCTGTGTTGACACGCTAGCATTAATCCGATAAACGAGAGATTAAAATGGTAATGGTAATAATTAAAGGCAAACGATCTCTGTGAAAGCAACAGAAAAAGGTTAATAATATAATCTTTTTCCGTTGCTTTTACAGCAATAGGTTAATGTTTACCTTGATTGTTTTTCCTTTTACCTAGACGTACTTGCAGTCCGCTGGAAATTTTCACATGGTCATGCTATTTGGGCTCATCATTTGTTAATGTAATATAAGTTAGACTTTAGCACTCTGAATTTGAAATCCATATTGATTGAAAAATTTAGAACCCCCTAAGCTGAATCTACCTGATTTTTTATCGTTAATATGAGATGAACTTTTTTTTGGAAAAAGGGTTGCTGTAAAATTATTGTCAAGTGCAGCTATTCAGAAGGAAGTCATTAGGTGAAGATTCATGTGAATGGTAGTTTTTTTTAAACAGAAATTGCATCACTTACCAAAGTTGATAAAATTATTTTGTGCAAAAAAAAAAGGTAATAATTCTTAAAGGTTCAGAGAAGAGATCACTTCCCAAAACTTTTCCAAAGAAAGTTTAAGAAATCATTTTAAAACTTTTTTTGTATTTACGGAAATACCGATCAATTGGAAATGTAAAGATTTTCTGTAAAATTCCTGTTTTAACAGACTTAAGTGTTGATTGATTTTTTCAAAATCTCTGTATCTGAGATTTTAATACAGGTCCCTAATGCGTTTATAGAATAAGACGCAGGAAGACAACTTTATGATTGAATAGACTGACTGAAATTATTGTGCTAAAATTTATAAATACAGAAAAATAAAGGATAGCTCTTTTGATGCGTCATTCAAAAGTTCTTGTTTAGACATTACATAGCGCACGTGGAACGCAAGAATGAAGTGCAAAATATATTTTTTGCTATTCTAACTATCTTAATTTTATATTTGTAATAAAGTCCCTTAACAATCAACAATTAAAAATTTAAGTGATAAAAGTTTTTATGAGTTATCTTTTCATTACACACGAATCATATGGGAGAACTTTAACATAATATTTTTATTATTGCTTATTCAACTGCAAAACTTGTATATGCATTATCATACTCATCTTCTTTGTCACACAACCCTAATACAACATCACAATATTTGTTAAAAAATGATTTGAAAATTTTGTTCTTAGTTGTTCCTAACCATATTTTCAATCTTTTTTGGGATGGGCTAAAGCTTTAAAATAACATTCACAAAACTTTTTTTTTAATTTCTCTTAAAAAACGTTAAATGATAAAATTATAAGAAAATTATATATTATAAAGCTTTCTTTAAAAATATATATACTAATATATTATATATATACGCTTGATTTTATGTAAAGAGGACATTATAAAGCCCCATTTATTAAAAAATGAAAATTTGCCTTCATTATTTAAAAAAATCTTTTTTTAGGAAATGGCAAATTCGTGTCCAGCTGCATATCTAATAAAAAAAAAGAAAGAAAAGTAGAATAAAAAAAATAAAAAATATTTTAGAAGAAAAAAAATATTGTGCTGTATTGTAGAGAAATATAAAACAAGGACTTACCTTCCATATACATGATGATAAAGTTGACGCTCAATATCAATTAACAATGCGCTGGCTCCTATACGAAAAAGGTTGGGATATGTCCATTCATTACCAAGCTCCTCTTTCATTAAAGACAACCAAACAAGCGCATCTTTTGCAGAGCGAATACCTCCAGCAGGCTTGAAACCAACTTTGAAACCTGTACGCTGCATAATTAACAAAAGAAGAACAGCAGTTTTATATAATTTATAAAAAAATGAAAAAAAACTTAAAAAAGTATTGGTTATAAGAATAAAAAAAGATTTAAAATAATTACCTCATAATACTCTCTAATGCAACGAACCATAATCAAAGCCACTGGGAGTATTGCATTGACACCTTCTTTACCAGTTGATGTCTTAATAAAATCTGAACCTGCCATCATGGAAACCATACTGGCTTTGTAAACATTTTCTAATGAACCACATTCCCCTGAAATAAGTTTAAACAAAACATGGGGTAAACTAGCCTACTTATGTGGAAGAAATTAGCCTTAAAAAGGAAAAAAAATTATAGGTCATTAAAATAACACATTAAAAATTATACTACATTGTTTTTAATCTATAATGAGTAGCACCTTTGAGGACTTTAAAGTCTAAGGTTTTGCTGTTATAATAAAACAAATAAAAAATTAACTTTAATTATATTTTTTTTAGTACTATAACAGAGATGTACTTCACCTTAAGATCCTTTGATTTTTTGTGCAAACTAGTAAACAATATTTATTATCTTTATTGTGTTTTACAAGAAATCTCAATTTTACAAAATATGATGCACATATAGCTATACACTTATCTAACTATCTAATTGTATTCAAAGTCAGGCAAAAGCTTTCTGAATAATCAAATCAATTTTTAATTGAGAAAAATTACCTGAGTAACAAATCAAAGAATTAGCTGAAAGACTTCTGTAAAGGTAGAAAAATACCTGTGGCTAAGATTGTCTTGAGATGAGCATCACCACAAGCTTCTCTTGAAGCTCTAACTTCATTGTATACTTCTAACCAATCCCCTTTCATAACAAGAGCTCTTGACAACACAATATCAATCTCTTTGGCACCATTAGCGACTGCATCTTTGATTTCCAAAAGTCGAATATGCATTGGAGTTTGACCTTAAAATGTTAAAATGTAGCAAATACAGTAATAACGATAAGTATGGTATGGTAATAAGTGCTAGTATAATACAGAATGTTTCTACCTGCAGGGAAACCAGATGCTACAGAAGCAATAGGTATATCTGTTGCATGGGCATCACTTAATGCTTTTTTTGCATCTAACACTCTTGATGGGTAAACACATACAGCCCCACAAGTGATATTTAAATCTTTGACTCCTAATTTATCTAGAATATCATAACGTATGGGATTTTTTGATTTGAAACAAAGTCTACGAACATTGGAGGCTGAATCATCTCCTAAAAAATATATATATATATACATACATATATATATATATATATATATATATATATATATATATATATATATATATATATATATATATATATATATATATATATATATATATGCATGTACATACCCAGGTACAACATTACTTGTCTAATACAAACTACAGGAAAATCTATTTTTAGTTTGATTTTAGATTATCATAGGTATGGTATATTAAAAGTAGACAACAATTAGAATACGTTTTGTATTAGAATCAAATATAAAGCGTATGCATAAATGAATCTGCATTAATACCACCCAGTGTAGTTAAGTCTAAGCATGACACTGCTCTCAGTAGCCATGCTGCTTGCCAATCTTTTTTAATTGATCTTGTTTTTCCTAACGTTTCCGCTCTCGCCTTAACACCAGGAAAATTTATTTTAACATTTGAAAACCATGCTGAATCAAAAGGAACACCAGGATTGCGTTGGTTTAATGTAGCGGACATTTTACGAAAGTAGTTCATGTACCTGGTGGATTACACTAGTCAAGGCATCGGCGTTTGGTTTTTTCCGTTAATAACGAATAATAACGAATATAGTTCAAACTTGTGATTTTGGGATGACTTTACATAGTGAGGGGGTTTTTAGCAAAACGTTATATGGTGCTTTCATGTTTACTTTTTTGAAGTTTTTTCTTGCATTCTAGTTTATTAATCAAAAATTTTAAATAAAAAAAATATAAGCATGTTTGTTGCAATATTTTGACATAAACAGTTTCGAAAGTTACATCGACATGCTGTCAAACTTCTCAATGTAGGTATGTTACATGAAAATTTTAAAATTAACAAAAAGCTAAGTGTCATACATCTTTAGAAAGGGCTTGGAAGCAGTAATTTAATGGTGTAAGAACTTTTTCTTTAACTTAAAAGACTTAAAAATTACGAATTTTTTACTGCGCAAAAAATGCTTATAATGACTTAGAAGAAAAAAAAAATGTTCACGACCAAAGAGTCACTTGACTAAACACGGTTAGAGTTGATCACGATAATGCCAACCTAGCTGACCCAAGAACGCCACTCATATTGTGTGATAGCGTACACATCAAGGTACCCTGTGATGAAAATTTTGAAATCATTTTATTTTGTCCGCGGAAAATAACTTTATTTGAATGTTCAAGCTGTTTGAAACTTTGACTTCATAGTGCGCCAATAAAAACACTTGTAGAATGAGAGCCACTCTATATAATTTGATAAAGTTTGGTGCAAACGTTGCCTACAACCACACCAAACTTTGGATAAAATTTCAGTCGGATTGGTTCATGGGTTACGGATTTATGGCAGTTTTAGTTTAAATTTTGTAAGTTTTTTGCTACTTCTACCTCAAAACGTTTACTGTGATATTCGGTCACTATTTTCAAAATTATGGTTACATGAGTGTTCTACTAGGTTTTATTTTACAGACCAAAATATTGGTTTACTATTTAAACGTGGTTTGACTTGGCTTATGCATAGCGTGAAAATCTCGGCATTTCCTAAGGTATAAACTACTGCCAAAGTGCAAACAAACCCTAAAAAAAAGTGTAAAACCTGGTCGAGAGATAACCATTAGGTAAAACAAAAAAAAACGTCTCTGTTAACATAGTTTTATTGACTCTTGAAACCTTCTTAAAAAGATTTACTTTCAAACTTAAGTGATGAAATAACTATTAAAACCCTTTTTTTTTATATTATATTACCATTAAACAGTATCTGATTAAAATTTAAGAAATATTTTTTGATTTTCTCCACAAAAAACTTATTAATAAATAGCTTAATATACTCTTTTAGTGCAAATACTCTACAATACTATTTTAAATGTAATATCAAAGTTCATAATTTTTAAATTAACAGCGTTTAAGGATAAAGTTGGTTAAAATTTTCATTATAAACCGTAAGCAATGATTTTCTGCTCCTTCACTATAGAGCCCCAGGGAGATCTTTTGTGGCTGATGAAATCCTTGGTGTAGTAGAAGACGGTGTGAATTTTAGGTGTTACGCTTGCATCAGTTATTATTAACACCTTTTGAAATTTCCAATTCTTTCAGCGAAGTCCGGCTGTAGGATGAATCCAAAGCAAGCTTTGACAACTAAATTGAAACTTTCAAATGCTTCAATTATGTGAAAGATATTGGGAACCAAGTTTATCAGCAAGTTGCTGTAGCACATCAGCATTTTTAAGAAGCTTTCTGCATTCATTTCCGTCGAACTGGCCCCCTTGACATGAGCTAAGTTGAATGTGGAGAACAGCTGGCCACTTAACAGCTTCTGTCTAAGCTGTTTTAAGGATCTTAAAAAGATGATTGACAACTCCAAAGAGGAGATGCAATTCCATCGGTGGGATGATTTCCAAAATCAAAAAGTTGTCAGGCCCGCTGATGATGACAGGGCAATCCTTCGACCTGAAACCAAATCATGCATATTTTATGTTTATAATAAACTTTGTTTAGAAAGTTTGGTAAAGCTTTTAAATTATTCGTTTTTAAAGAAAATAGAAACTTGTCAAAAATATATTTCCTGAAATCTATCTAGTCTCATTTCTTAATAGTCAAGACTTTCTTTCAATATTTACATGTAAAAATTATTTAAGTATAAATATTTACCGGGGGTTATTGTAATTGGAGGCCACCGGATGCTTTAGCAAGTCGAATAGTTCCTTCCGCGGATAATTCTTTATTGGAAATAATTGGAGATGGAATTTGTTCGGCTGCTTTGGCATTATTTGCTGCTAAAGATTGAAGGTTTTTCCTGTTAACAACTACATTTTTTAACATACCTACAACTATTTAAATCAATGATACGTGTCACACTTAATGACAATTTAAAAGAGATCTTATTTGATGAGACAATCCTACAAACGATTTTTACCGCTCTTCAAAGGACTATTCTGCCCTTCATAATTTTTTTTCTCTTAAAAATTATTACACTTTTAGAAAAACTTTTGATAGAGATTTTCTCTTTTTGTGTCTGTGCAACAATTTTTTTAAGAGTTTTACAAATTTTGTTTCAAAACAACCCAAATCTGTAAAGATTGATTTTCGTCAGACTGGCCCTCGGAACTTTTTAGTGGTCAGTAATCTTAGTTATCTAAATTTTTAGTCAATATAACAAATATTTTATTTTAGTCAATATAACAAATATTTGGTTTTTTTCATTGTTTTTCTGTTGAAACAGAAATAAATATTTTTTATTTTCTATGTAGGTATTCTTAGGTATCCTTAGCTTTTCAATCATTTTTTAGCATTTTTATGCATTTTGGCAGTAGTTTATACCTTAGAAAATGCCGAAATTTTCACGCTATGCATAAGCCAAGTCAAACCACGCTTTAAATAGCAAACCAATATTTTGGTCTGTAAAATAAAAACGGTACCTGTAGCAATTAAACAATCATAATAAAAACTGTGTGTATTACATAGTAGAACACTCATGTAACCATAATTTTGAAAATAGTGACCGAATATCACAGTAAACGTTTTGAGGTAGGTGAGAACCTTAATGAATGGGACGATTATAGAATGGGATAAACTCAGATTCTTATAGAAGCATCGATGTAAGGATATTCAAACTCCTGTAACAAAGAGTGATAGAAACAAGAACTCAACTGACCGACTCATCCATCCTATTGCTCTATGACTATAATGACAATGGATGTTATTGTGTTTTCGAATGTAAAAAGTAATTTTTAGAAACGTTTTTTTTTTTCTGATTTTGCAGCAATTTTTGAAATTATGGAAAATAAAATTCCATGCTTAAATAGATAACAATCTCTAGTACTACAGTGAGTAAAACATTCAAGCTTAATCAATTGTGTTTTTGGTGTGACTAATCATTTTTGGATAAAGTGATGCGCATATTGAATGGGACAAAATACTACCTATCGAATGAATTTAACAAAGTATTATTTACAGCTCAGCAGAGGGATGCTGCAGTCCCTTACTTTTATCCCCATGGGTAATGGGTATTATTTACACACTTTTATACTGCAATATTTTACTTAAATAAAGATAACTAAATATAATATTCTAAAATGAGAAAGTTCTGCTTTGATTGAAATTTAATTAGAGTTAAAATGTTTAAAGTTAAAAATATTTTTTGTGTGGTCTTTATGTATGTATCTATATATTTAACTACATTTACAATTAATAAACTAATTTGAAAAATGATTGAATTAAATACGTCTATTTTTAATTCTTTTATGTTTGTCCCATTCAATGAGACATACTTAATGAATGGGAAAAATGTCATGCTCCAATAAAACTCTCTTTTTTCCAATAGCCAAATGCAAATCCAATTTTTTTGTTTTACTATATAATTGAGCAAGAGTCGGTGGTTATCAAACATATTTAAATATGTAAATTAAACAATTTTATCTACGTTTAAAAAGCATTTTGCAAAAACTGTCCTTGTTTCTATCACTCTTTGTTACAGGAATTTGAATATCCTTACATCGATGCTTCTATAAGAATCTGAGTTTGTCCCATTCTATAATCGTCCCATTCATTAAGGTTCTCCCTTATTAAGAACTTTGGAATTTCACATACCTACTTAATGGCTCTCATGCTGAAAGTATTTTTTCTAACTATGCAGTTGCAAATGTTATTGACCATTGTCTTATTCTTTAAAATCTTGTGTTTATATCTTACATAATTTTATTTACATAACGGGTCATCACTAAAAATCTGTACAAAGTTTAAAGGATTTTAACTTATTCCTTTTTTTTATATATATATATTTTATGTAAAAAAAAGTATTTTATAGAGAATTGTTTATTTTATTTAATTTTCAATCCGATTCTATTACTCCATTTTCTCTGACATGGTAAATTAAACTCTTAGTGTGTCCTACAATTTCTTGGATGACATTGGAAGCAACTTTGGTCAAACAATACTTAACTCTTTCTTTTAATTGTTAGAGTGTTTTTGCTTTCCAATTATTCTTGTGCACAAGTCCATTCAGTATCGACCAAAATTTTCAATTGGCCTGGATTCTGGAAAATTTGGCGGATTATCTTTTTTTGGTATAATTTCAATCTTTTCAGAAATTGCAAATCCAAACATTTGATTTTTCTGGAAACTTTATTTTTTGACTGTATTTAACATTTGATGAGTCAACAAAGTATTAATTGAGTAAAAGTTGGTATTTCCATTGAACTGTGATCTAAAGTGAAAAATGATGCATCATCAATGAT
Source organism: Hydra viridissima (assembly GCF_058129835.1). NCBI lineage: Eukaryota > Metazoa > Cnidaria > Hydrozoa > Anthoathecata > Hydridae > Hydra > Hydra viridissima. Next base: position 24,122,894 of record NW_028324301.1, on the reverse strand, counting down.
CAATTCAAAGTCCCGGTAATATTGGTAAAGTCTATTGCAATATGTTCGAATTCTTTGCATCATTTAGGAGCTGTTTACATGAAAAGCGGGCTAGCTCGTTTGCAGAACCAGCCCGTTTACCGAGATCTCGACGTCGTCCTTATTTCAACTTAATTTTATTTTGCGTTTATATAAATAAGAGAGCTAGCCCGGCAAGTGAGATCTCACTGTTTTTTGCTGAGATCTCGGCAAACGGGCTAGCCTTGTCCATATAAACAGCCCCTAAATCATCTCGCTTCAGAATTTTTTGTTTTTTATAGCATTTGATAGCAGACTTACTTTTAAGTAATTTATTTACATTTGATGGCAAAATACTGAATTTACGAGTTACTTGCCTTTGAGAATTCCCATTTTGATGATCAAAAATGACTTTTGGCTTGGTAGCCTTACTTTTTGGCGTTTTTTTAGTTAAATGACCACTTCCTTTTTTTAGTTAAACGACCACTTTATCACCCGAAACAACTGTGCAAAGCCACCGCATACCATTGGATGAATTAACACAGCTTTAAAAATTTTAAACGGTAAAAGAAAATAGAAAAAGTTATTTAAAATTATTACTTCTTTTTAAATTGACTGTTGCTATGACACGATAAGGTATAGGCGTGCCAATTTGCAACGAATTTTTATCGCTTAAATAATCAAAAGGAAAAAAAACTATGTGAAGTCAAACCACGGCGCCCCTTTAAAACATGGCGCAGAATTGCTATTTAATCAAAAACATGAAATTTATTTTTACAACAAACTTTAAATAACTTATTTATGTATAAATGTATAAAGAGTTCTACTTTATAAGTATAAAGAGTTCTACTTTAGTCAACCTCAGAAAGTTCGATTGATCTTAAAGGACTGATATCGAAGTTGGTACTTAATTCGTTGCTATTGTTTTTAACTGAATAAGGTTCTTTGGACAGATGAATCTTAATTTCAGGTCTTCAGCTCAAATAAACAAATATATATGTAAGGCGTACATCTGAAGATAAGGTAATACAAACCTTTATTGCTCCAACAATGAAAAACGGTGGAGGCCCAGTTATGATCTTGAGATGTTTCTCATCAAGTAGGAGAGATGATCTTAAAAGGACCCATGGCATATTGAAGAAGGAGGGTTATATAGATATTTTGAAGAATGATGCAAATCCATTAGGGCTACGTTTATTTGGAATAGACTTTGTTCTAGATCAGGATAATGATCCCAAACATACTGCAACAGTATGTAAAGAGTTTATAGAAAAGAAACAACACTAGGCCTCGCTTCAAATTATGATACGGCCGTCTCAATCCACGGATTTGAACCCCCATTGAGTTACTACAGGAAGAATTTGATCGTAATGTCCAAATTAATTGTCCAACATCAGAAAATAATTATGCATTTCTGTACAAATAGAAATTGATTTTAAATACTAACGTGTTAATTATAATATTTTATCGGCAAATTACTCACAAAATATCTTTGAAAATTCAAATTATTTTATGAAAAAATACAAGAAAATTCATTGATTAAAAGTGACTTCAAACTTTTGGTCGGTAGTGAAAACCTTTGGTCAGTAGTGTATGTAAAGAACATTAAATAATGGAATGAAACAAACTTTTATTACCTTCCATAATATTTATAATTACTCTAATATTTATAAATTACAAAGATCAAACTAATAAGATTTTATGAAATGAATTTTACATCTTTAAGTTCATCAGTGATTTTTATCACTAATTAAATCAGTAATAACTTTAGAAAATGAAGACGAATCGTTGATAATTATCAGTACCATGGCCGCCGAGAGGGGGGTGGGGGTGGGGGTGGGGGTGGACGGGGAAATTCCCGGGGCCCTATGTAGGTACAAACAATTTTTTAAAGTATATTTCAAAAAATTTAAATAGTTTTGACTTTTAAAAGAGTTAATTAACTTTTATTTTTAACTTTCAATGACCAGAGCACACGTCTTTTGGTCCTGGGTATATAATTGATCATGATAAGGGTCCCTTAAGAAAACTTCCCCGGGGCCAGAAATTTCTCTCGGCTGCTATGATCAGTACTAATAATTATCAAACTTACAATTTTTTTAAAATAACCTGCAGATTTTAAATCTATAAAGATATTAAAGATTTGCATTTAAAGTCTCTGTAAAACCTTTGCAAAGATTTCGAAAAGTCTGAAACTCTAACCAATTTTTATCAGCCAATTTTATCTTTAGTTCTATAAATACAAAAAAGAAATTAAAAAACATTTTTCAAAAACTTTTTAGTCAATTCAACACTTGATTATGTTGAAAACATAATCAAGTGTTGAATTGACTAAAAAAAATCTGGTTGCGTGCAACTTTCTAGTTAATCAATTTCAATTGATTAATTTTGTCAAAACTAAGTTGATATTGAATTTTAGTGTCTGTAAACACTGGCAAATTAAAAAAATTTAAAAATCTCCGTTTCCTGATCTTAAGAAGGAGATTTCCTACAATCCTATTATGAGATTTTCATCTCATGTTTTTTCATCTCATGATTTTCTTCTCATGATAGGATTGTTTTGTTTTTTTAAAAAATCTGTATTAACTGGCCATGAAATAAGCGATCTGCAAATACAGATTTTTGTAAACATTTATAGGGTTGTGACAGTAAGTGAAGCAAGCAAGTGTTTGATTCATTGATGTTGCTATGAAATTTGTTTTAGGAATGGCCAGAGATCTCAAGGATAATCTTTATTTAGTTAATAAATTTCGGTGTATATTTTGGGTGTATATTTTGGGTGTATATTTTGGGTGTATATTTTGGGTGTATATTTTGGGTGTATATTTTGGGTGTATATTTTGGGTGTATATTTTGGGTGTATATTTTGGGTGTATATTTTGGGTGTATATTTTGGGTGTATATTTTGGGTGTATATTTTGGGTGAATATTTTGGGTATTTAACAAATAACCAAAAGATACACCTAAGTTTACAAAAGTTTTAAATTTCAATCTAAAATCAATTTTCAGTTTAAATTTGAATTTAAAAATATATTTGCAATTTAAAATCAATTTTAAACTAAAATCCTCAATTCACATGCCTTTTGGCTTACTTGTAAATTTTAGAACTTCTAAAACCTACGTTAGACAATGTTCTTTTTCGCTACAAGTGATGAATTTATAAAAAAGTAACTGACCGTTCTAACGCCTCACAGTGGTCAGAAAAAACTAAATTGTTGGAAAAATATTTTTCTTTTTTTTTTCATCTCAGTTCATATTTTTTAGCTTAACTACAACTTTTTTAATGAATTTTACTAAAAGCAATTATCTTGATTCTTTATTTATTCAATGGCTGTTTGTCTTCCGATCAACAGACTTTGATTGGGTTATGAAATATGAAAAATCATTTTAAAATTAAAACAGTTGTTTTAACAATTTAAAAAAGCAAGTCCTACAAAAAAACTTGTTGTCAGTAAATTTTTTTGACAAACAGAACAAAAAAATTTAAGATTCAATTGAAATGTTTCTTCTAAAACTATTTATATAAATGTTGTCATCTTTATAAAATTTTATGAACAAAGAATCTGGCAACCATTATGAAACCTACCAAATAAATATAGAGATAGGGCGAATCTGTTAACTAATGTAAATAAATTTTTAAAATTAATTAAACATATATTAATTGACCAAACATACTTTTGTTAACATATTTCAATTAATTAACTTAAAATGTTTTTATTAATTAAAAATATTAAGTCAAATAGGTATGTTTTAGTTAACTAAACATATTTCAATTAGTTAATTAATTAAAAATAATTAATCAAATAGACATGTTTTAGTTAACTTAAAATGTTTTAATGAATTAAATATATTTAATAAACTAAATATATTCTAACTATTTAACCTTCCGTCAACCAAACGGGTCCAATCGACCTATTGCAATATTACGTACAATATTTTTCACCTTAAATATGCATTGAAAGTTTTAAGGCTTCCTGTGCTTTTTTAAAATGGACTTTTTATACAATCAGTTAAAGTTTTTTTTTTAATATTGTTTTTTTTTATATATATATCATCACTTACCACTTTACGTATTACTCGATTTTATGCTGCAACAAGACGTATAAAAAGGTCGAATGATAAATTAGATCCTGTAAAAGAAATTTTTGATTTATGGAATCATCATTTACAAGATTCTTGTTTTCCTAACTGGTTTATGATAGTTGATGTAAAACTAGTTACATTTCGAGGAAACTTTAGGTACTATATACCAAATAAGGGAGATAATTATGGAATAAAGTTTTGGGCTATTTGTACTATTGGGCTATTCGTCACATCTTATACATGGAAATTAAAAGTGTACGCGGGAAAAAAGGAAAATAGAGAAATTGAAAAGATGAAGAAAGTTCAGGTTGAAATAATAAATTCGATAATTTTTTTAATCATATTCACTGACTCTTGGTTGGTAGAAGAAGAAGTCTCTTTTTAGCACAATTCGTAAAAACAAAAAAGAACTACCAATTGTTTTTAGAAATCAAAAGGGTCTCAAGACGTTCTTTAAGTTTATTTGTTTTTCCATAAAAATCCACTACAGTCTCTTATTGTCTAAAAAAGGCAGAATTGTTACATTACTTAATACCATGCATAAAAATAAAGTTTTTGAGCCAACCAGTCAAGAACCAGAAAATGATTTTAGTCTACAATAACACGAAAGGAGGTGTAGATAGCATGATTAAAATGGTATGAACGCACAGCGTAAAACGCATGATTCGACGGTAGGCACACGATCATTTTTTACAACATGTTTTGTATTAATGCCATGAATGCATTATATCGTGTGGTTATCATTAAATCCAGAATGCAACAAAAACCTAAAAAAATGGAGAAATCTACTTATACAACTTGGAAAGGAATTAGCAGCTTGTAAAGGTGAAAAAGAAAACATTGCTTCAACGAGCATTGCAAGATCACTTCGATCTGAAATTTCTGAGCCACCAAGAAAAAAGTGTGATGTAACATGTGTCTATCTAAAAAAGATAGAAAAACAATATCAAAATGTGTGAAGTGCGACAAATTTATTTTTGGCAAACATTCATTTCTTATTTGTACTTCATGCGCACAATAATAATAATTAGTCATAAGATATTTATTTCAATTAAATTAAATATTCATATTGTATTATTATACTCTTTTATTTTTTTATGTTACAACTTTTTTAGTAATAAATGTTTTCTATAAATACTTACAATCCGTAAAAAAAAAGTATTTAATAATAAAATCAGCTTATTTATTTAATAATTTGTCCCACTGGTCCAATGGACCCGATTGGTAAGTAATGCTATATTTTTTTGTCGGTAGACGGAACGTTAAGCATATTTTAATAAAAAATCTTTTATTTATTTGCACAATTTACAGTATTTAATAAAGATAAAGAGTAAACAATAATAAAGATAAATATCTAAATAAGGAACACAAAATATGCAACAAACATAATTGTAATCAGCAATCTTTGAATTTAACGAATTATAAAATGAATGAATTATCCCTAATAAACCAAACTTTTTTTTGGTAACTTCGTAGCCTCATGAAATTTCAAAGTTCAACTTTTTTCAAGAAACCAGATGAATAATTCAATTGGAGCTGACTTAGATTTATTGGTAAGATTTTTTATAGGTAATTATATAATTAAGAGTTCAACGAACACTCTTGGAACATTATTTATTCTGAATCAAAGTTATTTTATGAATTACAGTTATATAAAAACTAATTCTGTAATTATAGAACGATGGTACGTTTTATCGAGGTTAGTTTGTGAGATTTACTCGACAAGTTATTTTTTTCAACTTATATAAAATTCTACTACTTTTTTGTATTTGTATTAGGTGCCAATTTTTTTCAAATTTTCAGAGTTTTTGTAAATTTTTGAATTATTAGTGTTAGTTGAACAAAAAATATTCATTTTGGACCAAACAGCAATAAAACCTTATGAAAAATAGAATTTGCGCGAATTTTGGAAGTTCAATTTCTGAACAGTGCGTACTTCTCAGGAAACCTTTTTTTTTTTTTTTTTTTATTTTTTTTTTGTATTTTGAAAGTTTAATCAGAATTGTGATAAAAAGTAAAAATGAACGATTTCGTTTTAATTTTTGTATTTTGTATTTTTTATTTTTTTGTTTTTACTGATTAAGTCAAAGTTAGATGTGTAAATAGTTTTCTGGGAGCATGCTTGAGTTTTAAAATAAATATTTTATTTTACAGATAAGTATACATAAAACGATGTTATTTCAGGTGCTTCGCTACAAAATGAAAGAAAAAGAAAAAATGCCTCAAAGATTACGCAAAACACACTTGTATTTAAAACTCTTCTAAAAGTGCTTTTTTGCGAAAGTGCCTAATTATATTATTTCAAGAAATACATGTGACAGGAAACGGGATATCTTTTTTTTCAATCAACTAATTAAGAGCGATCGTAAGAGAGAAAAATCGTTTCATTACTCTTGCCACACTTTATCAAGCGTTGCCAGATCATGTACTCTTATCTAAAAATTGAACAGGCGATGCCAAGATGATAACATGCTGCTCGCAAACTGCTTAAGGTGGTACGCCAAGAAAAAAAAAAAGAAGCTATAAAGTAGCATACAGAAAGTTTGGTTTGAGTGTTATTTTGTTTAAGTAATTTACCATGAATATTTTAATTGATCGTAATGGCGGAAAAAAAAGAAAGTGTATTTCAAAACACAAATGATTATCTAGCCTAACGTTTAAGGTTTTAAAATTCATACAGTGAACACCTCATTATAAACCATTTTGTTCATCTGTTTTTTAAAATTCAAAAAATTTTTTTTTTTATGACAAATTTAAAGAAAGTTTGTAAACTTTGTGCTTCCTCTCGTAGATTAAAAGCAATCATCCAACTAAATCATCAAATCATCCAACTAAATCATCAGATCATCCAACTAAAACTTATGATTGACAATAGTAAAACCAAGGGTTGTCAAACCAATACTAAAAAATAATTCCTGAAAATTTCGTGTTTTGATTTTTTAAAAAATCAACTATTTAAAAAATAAAAACAAAAAGAATCATTTAAAAGGATTAAAACTCCTAAATGCCACCAGTTAAATAAAATTTAATTTTAAATCAAAATTTTTGTAACTGGTGGTTTTTAAAACTTATCGAAAAAAAAAACACATTTGTTCATCAAACTACTTGTAATGTTATTGACAATAACTTGTTTCTTAACACTGGAACCAGATAGAGTAACTGATAGATAGAGTAACTGATAAATAGAGTAACTGTTAGATAGAGTAACTGATGATTAAGAACGAAGACGGTAAACCAGTAGAACAATTTTATTTGGATTACATCCAATTCGTTCTCTCTTTTTTTTATGGATAAATATTATTTGTTGGGGACATTTAGCGAAAATGCTTACTGTATAGACTTCTACTTATAATTATGCAAGATATATACTAATATAGTTTAGACCGGGAAAATTCTTTTTTGATGGTTTTATGTTGTTGTCTCTCACACTAGAATAATTAGAAGAAAAAGTACAAAACCGTTTTGTTAAAACGTTTTAAACGTTTTAAACGTTTTAAACGTTTTAAACGTTTAAACGTTTGTTAAAAAGAGTTTTGTATAATAGTAGGACCAATTATCAAGGCCGATGTTAATAAAGTCAACAAAATGAATAATAACGATTAAAGTACAAACTCCGATATCAGTCATTTAAGATTTTAATCGAAACTAAAGACAATGAGATTTCAAAACTGCACAAAAACGCATTGTTTCGGGAACTGCACGAAAACGCTTAGTTTCGGGAAAGTCTTTGTAAATTCAGGTTGTACAGCTCAAATTGCTCGTTAAGGATATTTTCAGAAAAATATTTATGTGAATGGTTTTTTTAAAAATATACTTAACTAACAAGTTGAGCTTTGTCTTAAAAAAAATGCCAAACACAGCTCACATTTTTGATATTTTAAATAAAGTTTTGAACAATGAAAAACTCTTTGCGCATCTATTATCTTCTTAACGATAATAAATTTAAAAGATTATGTCTTTGGGAACATTTCCTTAAACCACAACAACAAAAAAACTTCGACGGGCAAAAATTTTAAATTTTTAAGAGTTTAACACCGTAAAAAAAAAAAAAAAAAAACTACGCAATTGCCATCCAAACATAACATAAGTTACATCACTTTATTGTGATTTATAAATAGTTGCCGAGAGCAATCAATTGTTTACATTGTAAGAGAAATTCTTTTTAAAATTATCGCGTTTCTCTTATTTACAGAATTCAATGACGATCTCTCCGTTATTCAATGAGTTTCTATGGCACCAAAAATGCCAAACGATCTGTAGCTTGTCGTCAACGTTGAACAAATATGGTCTAAAACAAGATGGATGGATACGACGTTGTAACTTAAGCAATTTTAACTAGTCTACTTTTTTGAAAAAAGTGATCTGCCTCTGAAAGCACCATTTTTGATGATGCATATATGATACCCCAGAAAATCGTTACAAACAGGTGTTACTTTATGAGTGAAGTTTGTGAGAAATATTTAGAAAAAATTTCAGAACAATTCGTAGGTGTAGATGAAAATGGGCGATCCAATAGGCATTGAGATTTTGTTGTTCACCAATTTCCGCTTTGGTTCACAATAAACTGACTGTGCACTCACGATAATAATTATTTAAAAAAATAATTTTTAAAAAGAATATTTAAGTAATTTATTAACAACTTACCAAATAACTAAAAATAATCTAAAATATAAAGCGTAAGTGGTCACACTCAAAAGTTTTTTTGAAATAATTCCAATTTATTTATATTTATTTATACTTAGAATCAAAAATTTAGACATAAATGTTATAAAAACTATTTTTAAAAATTGTGACACATAAGATTTTGTTGCAAATCTGAAAAACATGAAAAGAAGGTTGGTTTTGCCAAGAGGTATGGGTCTATGCAAATGGAGTTCTAGAAGAATCTTTTGTGTAAAGATTAGTCAAAATATAGTCTTCTGATGTAGCCCAAAATATTCGGCAAAAGGCGGAGAAGCTTGTAATTTGAGCAGCATGAGGTACTATAAACTTTGGTGGTGATAATATAATGGTTTGAGCCGCAATGACTTGGCGAGAAATCATACAAAATAGTACTTACGTAGACATACGTTAAGTACGTCTACGTAAGTATTATTACGTAGGATTATCATCAGTGCTCTCTCTACCAAGGTTTTCTTTTCTAAAAACTCTTTTATACTTAGTAGTACTCTACCATTATGTATAACCTGTTTGTTCCTTGTTAACTTTTGTTATATTGTTTTCTTTTCAAAAAGAAATCCATCTAGTTTCGATTAAGGATATGAACCACGAAAAAATTTCAATGAAATTATCTTGGTTATTTTGTTTCCGTAGTCCCGAGCGTTTAATACGTAGGCATTAGTCTTTTTCCCAAATTTTATTGAAGCATTGTTAAAGGACTATCGCTAAATAACGAGAACAAGATTTAGCGCTTAGATATCTGCGGAAATAATTGTTTTTTTAATCAGTTCTACAATGACGTTACTCTCAATATGAAAAAACATTTGATGCAATAATTAAATAGATCAGACAGATCATAAACGGCGACTTGACAGCTTTCAACAACTTACTGTAATCGGCAACATGAATATGCGAAAGAGTTATAAAACTGCTCAGATTTATTAAGGAAAACTTTAAACTTAAGAACGAAATTCAAAAAACTAATACATTTTTATTTGTTAAATTCAATTAATTGGTATGCATCTTCAGCTTCCAGAAAATTGGTTTGGTGCTGCAATCTATTTAGTTGCAGTATCCAAGAAACTATTTTATTCCTAAAGTTGTAACACAGTTATGAATGTAGCTAACAATGTTCATTACAGAAAGATGGCGTTAAACGTTTCGTTACTTGACTTAACATTACGACGCATTTCGCCCTTTAGAAATAACTTAAGTTGATAAAACTTGATATTCGAAGAAAGTCTGCTTTTTGACATTCCGTAATAGTGGTAATAAAAAATAACTGGAATTAGAGAAAACTTGAAACCGGACTGAATCTTCACTTTGAGCTAATAGTATAAGGGAATTTTTTGACTAGCGCTGAGTCAGCCTATAAGGCCAAGTGAATAAAAATGAGCAATAGCTTTTACTCAGTAATTGGTCAGCTTTACGTGAATAAAAACTTCAAATGTTTTCTTCATATTTTTATTCGCGTAAAGGTAAGCAATTTACTCAGTAATTGCTCAATTTTACTTGAATAAAAACTTAAGTAAAGTTGTTAAAGTTTTTATTCACGTAAAGCTGACCAACTACTGAGTAAAAGCAATTACTCATTTTTATTCACCCGGCCTATAGTCTCTGTAAACATTTTATAGCGCTTGGTCATTAGATAACGAAAAAAAAAAAAAAAAAAATCGTCAATTACATCACTCTTAACTTTTTTCTTTTCAAACTTAATTTATTTTCGAATTTTAGTTTCGAACCATTCAAGAGATGTATAAAATACGTCACAGTTTTTATATTTCATTATTGACCATTTATAATTTATAGTTTTGAAAAACCATGAAAAATATAGCTCCTCTTATATTTACATAATTCTAAAAGCGCAGCCGTCAGAAGAAGGTCAGTAAATTGTAAAAGCTAGAAATACTTTAGACAAGTCTCGATTAGCAAGTCGCAACTTGAAATAGCAATATCAATAAAATTGACATTTTACAGAATATAAAAATTACTGTGTCGGAAAATCCCATTATAAAACAAAATTTATAAAATCAAAAGAAAATAAAACAAGAGTTAAATTTAAATTGAATGGAAAGATACAGACTTTTTATTCAATTTTTTTTATGACGAATGATGCGCATGCAAAAATATTGATTTTTTTTTTATCTATAAATATATATGAACAATATCTAATTTTATTAATAAGCTTAACCACAAAATTTTCCTATCAAAGAATAAAAGTATAAAAAATATTCCATTAAAAAATTAAGTACATAAAACGTTTTAAAACAACAAAGTATAAAAGTAAAGATGAAGAAAAATAATATTTGAAAACACTAAAATAAATAGCCAACCTTGATATGAAAAATCAATATTTAAATATTAATAAATATAGGAATGTAATATTTATAAACTGCCTATATATGCTACTAAGTATATGATATATTCTGTAAATGCATGATATACCATACAGCATAAAAGTTATTTATATATAATATATATACATGTATGTATGCATATATATACATATATATATATATATATATATATATATATATATATATATATATATATATATATATATATATATATATATATATATATATATATATATATATATATATGTGCATACAACACAAATGTAATATCTTATATAAATTAAATTCTTGATTTGAGCAACCTGATCAATTAAAAAGTGACATTACCAACTACGTTGTTTGTTGGCTGCATTAATCAAACATTTAAATGATAATATGCAGTGTTGTTTATAAATACTCAAGAAAAGATTAAAGGGAACAGTAACCAACTACTAAAGTTAGTACTTAATGATCTTGTGCCACATAGCAATAGGCTTACGAGGATGGTTCATCATGTCTGTCCAATGTTTTAAAGACTGTCCTGCAGTTCTGTATCCTATAATTACTTGTCCAATTGCTTCATTAGGAAGGATTCTATCAAAATCAATTACAGTAAGTACAAAAGAGATTTCACGTATTTTATCAATTGGCACATCAAATTCAAAATTTTCATTCCAAACAGGATTTAGATCACGTTTCTTTATTGTTGTCTTCTTCTTGTCAATTCGCTTTCCAGAATAAATTAAATATATCTTTATATAAGGATCTAAAAAAACAAACAAATGTTATCTGAGAAATCAAAACATTTTCAAGCTTTGTTAATTTTTACTTTCATGTTATAAATCAAACAAAACAAAAAAAAACTCTTTGCAATTCATATTTTCAGTTTGATAACATGAACAAACACAGCACAACTAAATTAATATTTGCATGGAATGTATATCTGATAATGAAATTAGCATGATTGTTAAAGATTAACCTTTTTTAATTTACTTTAAAACTTGGTAAAAAACAAGCAACAGATTGAATTGAAAAAACTAAAAGCAACTTTTAACAAAAATTATCACAATAATACATAAAAACAACCTCAAAAAATGCATTTTGATAACAATAGTAACAACAATAATAATAATGATGATAATAATAATAATAATACTAATAATAATAATAATAATAATAATAATAATAATAATAATAATAATAATAATAATAATAATAATAATAATAATAATAATAATAATAATAATAACAATAACAATAATAATAATAATAATAATAATAATAATAATAATAATAATAATAATAATAATAATAATAATAATAATAATAATAACAATAACAATAATAATAATAATAATAATAATAATAATAATAATAATAATAATAATAATAATAATAATAATAGGAATAATAATAATAGTAATAATAGTAATAGTAATAATAGTAATAATAATAATAATAATAATAATAATAATAATAATAATAATAATAATAATAATAACAATAATAATAATAATAATAACAATAATAATAATAATAATAATAATAATAATAATAATAATAATAATAATAATAATAATAATAATAATAATAATAATAATAATAATAAGAATAACAATAATAATAATAAGAATAATAATAATAATAACAGTAATAATAATAATAATAATAATAGTAAAATACAAAAATGTTACATAAACAAACAAAAATAAGGGAACAAAATTATCTAACCACAACCCCCTGTTATATCCATCTTCTTTAGGTTTGTGCACTTAATGACACTTATAGATATTCTACAAGATGTGGGATTATAGCACATTGAGATCAAAAGATCACCAAGATAATCCTGAAAGATATTATATAACTAGATTAATCTTAGAACGAATAAATCACCAGGAACTAATTATCTTTTTAAAACGCCTACTAATTTTATACTTTTACTATTTATATTTATATCATTTCTTCTATTACTACTATTAGCAGGTGTATGGAAAACTAGCAACTTACAGTAGAACCTTTGCATGGTTTTAGTTTCTTAACAAATGGGACAGGTTCAGACTGTAACTCTATATCTGAGAGGGCAACTTCTATTTCCCCAATAGGATCATTTCTAGAAAATCTATCATAATCCAGAACTTGAAGATAAACAGACCTTTGCAGTAGTTTTTGATAAGGAAAACCTTCAAAAGTAAAAACTTCATTCCAAATTGGATTAAGCTTTTTTCTTTTAACACGAGTCTCTAATTTATTCTTCCTATCTGGAAGCAATAAAACCTTAACATATGGATCACTTGAACCTGACAAATCCTTTGCTGGTAAATTAACAGCCTTTTGAATAGTCAATTTTAAAACAAGTCCATAAACATCATAACTTATACTAAAATATATGGAACCAAGGTCCTCGCCTCTTTCAGTAGCCAGCTCTGGCTCAGCAGGTATAGAACTCCATGAAGATACTAATGAATCATATGACGCATGCAAATCTTTATTTTGAGGTTGTACATGCATACTTTCTAATCCACTTGAAGTAGGTGGGGGGTTACCAAACATGAATTTCTTTTGTCCCCAGCCTGGTGGGGTTATTTTAACTGATGACCCTGAGGAGGATTTTGCTGGTGAAGGATTAATTCTATTTGTGCTTCCATTATTTAAAAAAGAAAAATCATCATTTGGCATACTCTGATTGTTCAGCAATGGCTGTTTTGAAAGTGATTTCTCATCTACATATGAATCAACTTCAACATCTTCTAAATGGCTCTCAGTACTAAATTTCTTTTTCTTCTTTAAGCACCAAGCACAAAGTATTATAAATGAAAAGCTGCACACAGAACTAGCCACAGCAATTGCTGCAACATTCTTCCAATTTGTATAATCTAAATTTATATTGTAATCTTAATCAACAGCAATAAGGATAATAATAATAATAACATAATCAACAACTTAAAAGATAACATATTAATATTCCAAATGGTGATAATATCAAAATACAAGATAGTATCACAATTCAACTTACATTTACAAAATGTATCACTATGCACTGTTGAAATATTTTTCTCACTCATATCAACCCTACTTACCCACAAGTATATATCTATATGATTGACACTTATCACATAAAACACAAAAACCATGCAGATCAACATACAGAAGTCACCTTTTTAACACGCTGCGTGTTAAAAGCTTTTGACCTAAAAACATTCTTTAAATTTAATTTTAAATGTAAAAAAACAATCTGAAGAATTACCTAGTTGATGCTGCTTAACAGCCATATATCTTTATCACAGATATTTAAAATAATTCTTGAGAATGTAAAAGTATATATACATTATTTTTTATAATTTTTGTAGCCTCCTTGCTTTACGGATTGAAAGCTTGTCATAACAAACGTTATTGTCAGGGGGTCATATAATCTAATCGCACTAACTTTAAATACTCAAAATAATCAGCTCACACTGCCTTTACAACATTTAAAGTTATGGAGATTTGAATGAAATAGTCCTTTCTTAAGATTGTTACTACGTAACTAATGGCCAAAACTGAGTGGTTTTCAAGTATATTTAAAGTAAATAATATTTAAAGATTGCACAAACTTGTTTTTAAAACATGGGAAAGCAAGGCAACCGGAGCTTATTTTAATCCTGATAAAATGTATACCTTTTCAATAATACAAGAAATTGTCATTAAAGTTGCCTATATAATACGACGTTCGTGACGTAAACACACTGCCGATATTCACGACTTAAAAGATAAATTACAACTTGTTTGTATGGCATTTGTACCAAAAAAAAAAAAAAAAAAAAAGAAGACAAAACAATTTTAACTTTTAGTACTTCTTAATCACTGTTTTCAATTATTTGAATTAAAGAGAGACTTTTAGAAGAAATAGTAAAAGTTATGAGTGTAAAAATATCAAGAGCGTTATTTCTTACAATAAACTTGAAGAATTGGGTATTACTTCAAAGGAAAATGCCCCAAAAAAATGGCCATTAGAAACTACATTATTTAACCTTTTCATGCCAAAAACGGAAAAAAGGTTCTGCATAAAAAAACCGGTACCCACGAGGTCCTCATGCACTTTAATGAGAAACAAAATTTCCGGAAGAGCTATATGGCCTGGTCCAGATTTTTGAAGTCTGAAATTGAAAAACTGATTTTCTAAGTTGTGTTTAGCCTTTCTATTTTTTGTTTCTATTTTTTCCAGTGAACACATTCATACATTCGTAAGTGATGAAGTAAATTACCTGAAATAATTTTTAAAACATCAAGAAAAAATAAGAAGCACATTTATTGCTTATTTAAGCAGCACAAGTCACAAGGTTCAACTTCTTTTTCACAGGGTTTTAGAAAACCTCACTTGCATAAATTATGATTCTTGTTATGTTCATAAAAAAACAAATCCTTTTTAACAAAACTTGATTTTGTTTTTTTTTTTTAAGAAGCGAGCCTTCTTAAAAAACAAAACCTACTTTTTTTCCAGGATGTAATTCCGAGTGCGGCATTGGATTAAGGATCCAAAACTTCATAGATTATAACAGAAAAAACATCTTAAAAGTAAATTTTCTGTAACAAGATTTTCTGTCACTATCTCAATTTAATTAATCAAATGGAAAAGATTAACATAAAGAAAGCCTAGGTATGACTTTTTGAGCACAACAGCAGCGGTGGGTAGACAAGATTCAACTTCATAAAGACTAAAACACAAGAGGCACAAGAAACGAAGAATAATGAATAATCTTTTTTTATAAATACTTTCGTCATGTTAAAAGAACTTTTATTTCTTTGCATATTTTTTTCCGAAAACTATTCCACGTTACCTTCAGAATGCATGTGCAAATATAATGTTTGATTATGTTATCAATTGCATTAACAATATGGCATTTCCTGACATATCGGTTAAATTGAGTGGTCGGATGTGATATTTGTAAAGACAGCTTTTTGTTATTTGTTAAAAAAATGCGGCTCAAAAAAAAATCAATAATGTTTAGCAAAGATTCGAATTAGATACAAGTGGTTAGTTGCATATGTGTGGTTTTAATAATAGTTTCATGGTGTTTTAAATGAAAGTATCAAATAAATCGCTGCACGATAAGATATCATAATAGTATTAAAATTAAGTATCTTTGTTTGAGTATAATCGCATCAACATTAAAGTTCAGACCTCTATATCTTTTTCAATCCATCGCCTAAGCGATATATCTTTGGTAAACAAAGAGTATAAACTATTCTTTATAGATCGAGTATACCTCCAATGTTGTACAAAGTTCTCTTTAAGGGTTGTAAACAGGGTGGTCGAAACAAACCAAATGCTCAGCCTTCTTACCCCCCTGCTATCCTTACTAACTTAAAATTCAAATTAACTTATCTTTCGACAGATATTTGCTTTTTCTCACTTCTTTCTTTCTTTAAACATCTTTAACACGTAAAAAATAAGAATTTCAAAGAAACACTCGACTTAAAATTTATCCCCCCTGCGACATTTAAAACAAAGAAGTTTTATTGCATACGTTAACACCGGGAATCAGTGACCAAGAATATAGGAAGAAGCTAAAACAGATGAACAAAAAATTTAGTCCTAAATTTCCGAGTCGTCGGGAGGAGATACAAAAAGGTTTTGCCGGAGAGAAAATTAAACGTGATAAACAAGTCATGGAATCAACAGAGACGAAGTTAGAAGAACCGGCAAATTTTCAATGAGCTTTCTTTCGCCACATTTATTGATACCTCGATTGTTGGACAGACAATAACTTATAGTTAAATTTTAAGCGAGTATGGAAAACAGTTTGGAGAGGAAGTTAAGATTAACTACTCTGTGTTTCTTAATGAAATATTGTAATGATGTGAATGAACTGACTGAAGAATTGCTTCATATCAAATAAACTATTCTGCAGATGCTTAAACACATTTGAATTTTTAAGCAAAATTCCGAAACTGAAAATTACAGGAGTTATCATGTAATGAAAACAATTTTTGTGTTATGGAGAATTTAGTATAACAAACTTGAAGGTGACTTAGTACAATCCCAACAGGCATTGGACGTCCTTAGACGTCTAAGGACGTCCAATGCCTAATGGGATAAATTTTATACACAGCATTGTGGAGTACAAGATCGTGCATAACTTTTAAATTTGACTGTTGCAAGATGTTTTATCAGTACTTATTTTGATTTATATATCCATACAGCCAAAATATACAAGTGCAAATTTTATCAGAGATAGCAATAATAGTTAAATTCTCCTCCCGAGATTTTCTTTGCAAGTGACTAAGTTACCAAAAATTATCTAGGTAGTACAATCGGGACGACGGGGATAATTGGACCTGGTTCATGTTGTCTAGATTTCGCTATAATATGAGTCGAATATTATTTTTTAAGTAAGCCAAACAACTACTTGAAAAATTTTATATTTAAGTTCCAAATATTTTGAATAGAAATTACTGGCTTCAGGTCAATTCTAATGACGAGCACTGATGATGCCGAGACATTTAAGATGTCTTAATTTACAAACCGCATTTATCTACAAGAATAAAAATGAAAGCGTGGTTAAATAAGCAAATTTGACTTGGTGCTGTCAGCAGAAGACTAGCACGAGTATTTGCGTTTTCGTTTATAATTGCAAACAAATAAAATAAAAATATCGAGTATTTACAATTTATAAAAAATTTCGAAAGAGACTTCTTAATCATTATTCAAATGAAAGATCCGTCAAAACTTTTATTACATTAAGATTTCTTTGAACTAGAGCGATCGATCTACCAACCTGCAGAAAAAGAGAAATTATCAAATTAAGGGATTTTATTTATATGAGTATTATTCTTTTAAAAAAATATTTTTTTCCCTATTAACTAAGCCTAATTAGTTAATTGAACGAACTTTGGTTATTCAACGTTTTGGTTGAATTTGTTTTAACTTATGAAAGCTTTAATATTTTTTTTAAAAATAGATTTAAAAAGATAAGCTCATGGTCTCTAGTTTTTTTTAAAAAAAAACCACCAAAATTTTATATAATCTTAATTACGGTTTCACATCCGCTCTGCGAATACCGGATTTGAGATTTTTTTTTAAATAATAGGTTTCCTCTTTAAAAGTCAAATACAAAGAAATCAAGTTTAATGTGTTTTGAACCGTACCGTAAAAGTAATCAACATATTCCCATTAACAAACATTAAATAGACAAATTATATTACTTACAATTTTGTGATTTCAGTTCTACACCGTTATTCATCTGAACAACAGGGGACGAATCGATTTGCGAATTTTCATGAAAATTTTCCGAATGAAAAACTGTATTATGGGAAAAGCTTGGCTGCTCTAGTCCTACCAGTGACGTAGAACGAGTTTTTTCATCGAATGAAACTAACGAATTTGAATCGCCTAAGCTGAAAGTTGAACTACATGGTGAAGAAATGTCTGGTGGTTTATTTATACACTTCAGAACTTCCAAGAATCTATCGCTACCTGTGGTTGGAAAAGGCTGATTAGAAACAACATTGTTGTAAAACCCGTGCTCAGCTGCAACATCATTTACTGGCCTATGAACCCAGTTTGTAGATGTTGGAAAATTATGCTGCATAAAGGACGCGTTTAGCTCTTGATGTTGCATCTGTTGACTTTGACTAGATTCATGACTTGGAAGAAGCGGTCTCGTTTGGAACAATTGAGAAACTTTAGCATATACATCACCTTGTGAAAAGGCTCGCAAGTTATTAACAAATTCCTGCTCAAGAGCAGACTGTGGACACTCTTCTTTGCATTGCTTATCATTGTACTTTTGAAATGAATTCGAGTCTATTACATTTAGGTTTTCTTCACGCTGAGTGTTTGGAAAAACAATTTGTTCATGACCGACGGAAGGCAATTGTAAATGATGCATGCTTCCAGATGATATGTTGTTGATTTGCTCAGAAACCCCTTGAGTACTATTAACTAGTCCACCAGGATTGCCATGAAGATTATACATTTGAAAATTATTACAGACTGACTGCGACTGTTTTTCTAAAAACTCTAAATCGACATTTAAATATTGCAGTTGTTTAAGCTGCATCAGCTTCTGCAATTTTGTTAATTCTTGGACATAGTTTTTTAGCATTACTATATCTTTATCGATATCCTCTGCAAGGTTTAGTTGACTTGAGGATGTTTGCGATGAATGCTGTAGAGCATCTGTGGAGCGAGAAAATGAAGGCGGTGCCACGTTACTATTATAATCATTTAAATTTTTTAAATTATTTGTAAAATTAGGATTAGCCATTTTAAAATTAGGATTAGCCATTGAAGTTATTGAAAATGAGTTATGACAAAACTCTTTCTCTTCCTGCAAAACACTAGAGTGGTCTTGGGAAAGATATGAGGGATTTGTATTAACATTATTTGTCACATCAGAAAAATTCAGATAACCATGTAAATTATCATTATGAGCTATTTTTATTTGAGGAGGATTATCAGATTGGCATTTTTCAGCAGGAAGAGTTGTAGCGAGTGATGATAAAAAACTCTGGCCTTCAGGTAATGTTTTTAGTAAAGAGTCACCATAGCTTTGTGAAAAAACTGGTGAAGGTGAGAAAAGTCTATTTGAGGAAACATCTGAAGTTTGTACATTTAGATTAGACTGCATGTAGGATACCTTGCTTGGTAAAACGCTCCCAAAAACTCCAGCTGATACTTTCGGCATTGTGTTAACTTCATTGTAAGATGTTGTAGTTGATATTCCAGAGAAAAATTCAGAATTATGTAGCGCTTGAATTTCCCCATTTGTACTTGAATTTCCAGTAACAATAGAAGACTCTTTGTGATCAGCAGACATCTGATTTATCAAAGGTAAATTTACACTAGCAGAAACATCTGCTACACTATTTTTTTCAAGAGAATTGTTTTCGAGAGCTTGGATATCAGTCATGGTAATATCGCTTTCTCCTTTGAGTACTTTTTGAAGAGAGCCAACAATTCCTTTAAGATCATGTCTGCCATTAAACACCTGATGGATAGCTTGGATGAAACCTTTGAGTTGATCACAACTTTTACAGGTTTTTTTTGATTCAGCAAGATATGTAAAAAGAACTGGTTCACTTGTGCGTGGCTCTTTTTCAGAGCCAATTCGAATCTCAATATAAACTGAAACGTTTGTAGTCAAATGGGTTTCAAAATAAGCAGGAACTTTAAAAACACAAGCATGCTAAAAACAAATTTAAAAAGTTTAGATAAAATTTTCTTTAAAAGAACAAATTTAATTCATAGCAAAGTGAAAAAGTTAAACAATTCAAAAAGAAAAAAGTTGAAAAATTCATTAGAAATAATCAAAGTACCAAACTAGATTTATTTCTGTCAATATCTGCATATGCTTCCCATGTTCGTCCTAGTTATTTAAAACAAATCAGCCAATAAAAAAATTCATCAAATAACTAGATTGCTCAATTAAATTCAAAGAATATCTTACATATGTAATATATATTTCATGTTTCAGCTGATTAGTCATATTCTAAAAGTAAAGTTTGTAACACTCAAACTTTACTAATCTTACTACAAAGTTACTCACCATCATCATCCTTGGAAAAAAACCTGACTCTAAAACCTGAAGCAAATTTCTTTCCATGGAAACCCATTTCTTGGCCTCCAACAGGAGAACCCTCTGTATGGCTTGACCAATAGATCTCCGGATTACCAGATGGTGCAGCTAAAGAATATAATAGGATATTTGTATATTTAAAAAAAATAAAACAAACTTACTGAAATTTTTTTAAATTTAAATGTGCAGGGTGATCAGACCAAATGTAAACAATTTTTTAAAGTTGGTTATTTAACTCTTTTAGAGTTTCTATATATATTTTTGTGTTTAAGTAAAACTTCATACTCATGTTTAGTATTTTTATACATTTTGCAGATCTAATTTACAAATAAAAATAATTCACCACAGAAACAAAAAGTCTGAAAGTTTCTGAGCTATTAAAGCTGGAAAAACCCAAAGTGAGATTTTAAAGATTTTGAACCCTTGTGTTAGCTGATCTGGTATCTACAAAATCTAAAAATTTCTCAAAGAAACTGGATCAGTTTCTTAAAGAAACTGGATCTGTGCAAAGGTAAGAAACACCCTGATTTGAAAAAACCAGAATACCCAGCCATATCAAGAAAGCTCCAGAAAAAACCAGGAGAAATCCCAATAAAACCATAAGAAAATTGGCTTCAGCAGCAAATATCAGTTATGGTAGGATGCCAACCATGTTACAAGTTGATCTAAAACTAATAGCATTCATGTTTCCTTATTTTTACAAAGTTATTTTAAAAAAATTTGTTTGCACTTGGTCTAATCACCCTGTATTAAATGATATATATACTTAGGTCGTTACTAAGAGAGCACAACTAAATATCTAATTAAAAAAAAAGCCTACTGCACTGGAATGGTCTAGAATAAGATGTAAGTACATAACCAGGATGATTTTTGGTGGGTGCTATAGAGACTTGAAAGGCAAGTTTTGCTTCTTTCTTTTTGGTTTTCCAAGTGGAAGGATCAATGCCTCTATCTCGCAGCTCTTTATCTGCCTCCCAGTTTCGTACCCTTCTAATACTTAATTGATCAAAGCTGAAAAAATAGTACCAACATTAGAGTTATAAGTTACAAACTTGATTTAGTGTTAAAGAAAAGTAAAATTTCTGTTTATATACATTAGATTGAAAATAACTAAACTTTATCTTCCAAAACACTTAAAATATCTCAACACACATTGCTAACATTTCATCATTTTTGTCAACAGGTTTCATTGTCATTTGAATAGCTTGTACTCCATTTGGTAGTTTCACTTCTTTGCATGCAAACTTACTTGACCCAGGACCTGTTGCAGTATGTAAATGAGGTTCATTATCCCGTGTAACAACGAATACTGTGATCACTACCTCTCCAACATAACCAACAATCTATTTTTTAAAAAAAATATGAATACAGTAGCCTTGACATTTATTTTAATAGAATAATATTAAAAATTCAAATAAAAATACAATAGAAATAATATTCTTGTCTGTTTTTTGTTTTCAGCTGGGTTATAAATATCTTTAAAATCTTTTATTGCACCATTTTTTTTAGATGCATCATGACTAATTATTTGAATATACTTTTTTAACACCAAAGGTAAAAATTAATTTTATAGAAAGATTTATAAAAGGGACTGGAGAACTTACTATCCTTGTAATACATTTCTAATGACAAATTCAATAAATTGATTCATAGATAGGAAAAGAATTTGAAAACTGCATCAAAGTTAATATTCTTTTTTTTCTTGAATTATTTATGGCTGTTTTTAAAACTTTAATATTTATTTTAACTTTTAAACATATTTGCATAAAAGAACCGGAAGAAAAAATTTGAAGCTTTAAATAATATTTACTTTATGCACCTAATGAAAACCAGTAAATGTTTTCTTGCTAAACCAATAAAACCTATCATTTAAACTGGTGTTGTAATATCTTAGAAAAACAATTCAGGAATATACCTTTTTTGTTTTCCAGAAAGATGCTGCATGTACTAAAAGTGTTTAGGGAAATGCAGAATAATCTGTGAAGACTGACTTTTGTAAAAGAAGAATGCAA
Organism: Hydra viridissima; assembly: GCF_058129835.1. Lineage (NCBI taxonomy): Eukaryota > Metazoa > Cnidaria > Hydrozoa > Anthoathecata > Hydridae > Hydra > Hydra viridissima. Next base: position 24,100,250 of record NW_028324301.1, on the reverse strand, counting down.
ACAAGAACTAACTTTAGGTCTTTTATTGTTTTCTAGAGATATTTTCAACTACTTCAAAGTTATAAAAACCAAAACTTAATATTAATTATTTATTTGCTTTTATTAGAAAAATTTACTACAACAATTAAAGATTTAGTAAGGATATTAATAAAATATAAATTTTAAACAACTTGAAAAAACTGAGTCATTCTAAAAACTGGCCAAAAAAGAGAATTTAAGTTTATTAGTCCCAAACTTAACCAAAAGAATTTCGTATGGATAATGAAATGTAATTTTTGAGATACTATAGTATATTTGTCTATTTTTCAATAACTGTTCCTATCATAACTTTTCTCACCAATATGCTTTTTATAGCAACTTTTTGCATGATTAAAATAATATAAAGCAGATCTTTTAGAATAGGGATTTTACACTAGCTCAAAGTAACTTAAGAAATTGAAAAACAAAACAAAACAATTCAACCTTTTTCAAATATAGAAAGCAAAAAAATTCAAATATAGAAAATAAAATATAAACACAATGAGGTAAGTTTAATGATAAAGTATTTTATATTCTCTTAATAAAAATAAATTAGAAACAACATCATGAAATCAAAAAGCGCATTTTTGGTGTTTCAAAAAATCAATTTACATAAATTAAAATTTTAAAACTAGATAATATAATTTTAACACAAAAACCTTAATTGTTGGAAAACCATTTTCTGTAGTTCCATGAATAGGACCCTTACAACCTTCACTCTCATAGCGAGCACGATAAGTCTAAAAGAAAAAATATATATATACACTATACTTTTTTAAACCATACAAAGTTTAGTCAAAAATAATCATAACAGCTATCAATTTATGGAAACATAATATACCATTTACATCACTCATATAACTTTTTTAAATTGCAAAATACTGTAAAGGTTTTCAATTTAAAATCTTTTTTTTTCCTCCTCAAGTAATGCCAGGAAAAAAAAAGTATTTAATACCATTTCTTCATTGAAAGTATTTCATAGTAAATTAAATCTCAAATCTTACCACTTCTGGTTCCTCTACTATTTCAATAATTGGAATATCTTTAGTAACTATATCAATGACATCTGTTTGTTCTTTTACTTCATTTTTTACTTCTTTTATCAGGCACATCAATTCTTCTTGTGGTGACATCTCATTACCACATTTGTTTCTGTACCTAACATTTCCATCCATATGGGTATTCTGTATCTTAGAACCTTTATGTATAGTACTAGTTACTTCTGAGTTATTGCTTACATAAGTTGAAGTACCATCCTCTCCCATAGCAATTTCATTTGGGTGTAAATTTATATATGTTTTTGAAATTTGATCAAAATACATAATCTTTGGAAATAACAGTTCATCATTGCTAGTGCCATTGGAGAACTGAAGCAGCTGAGATTTATTTGAGACTCTACTTGCACCTGCTTCTACACAAGTGTTATTTGAGAAGGATGCAGAGGGCAATGGACTGATGAAGTCATGTGATTCATGCATTTAGTTAAGTCAATCCTGTTTGGTTTGTTATCAGTTATATACTGAACCAATTAAAGATAAGTAAAATACTTTTCACTTTTCCCAAAAAAATATAAAGATGGTATATATATGCGACACTTCACTAAGCAAATACTTTTCTGTTAAAAAAGATAAATAGATAAAACTAAAAACAGACAAAAAAGAAAAATGGGAGAAAAATAAATCTTATTCAGAAAAAGTCAAAAGTGAACTAAGGACAATTCAGACATAATATGAGGTTTATATATGGGTTTTGAAACTTATATTCTAAAAAAAAAAAAATTCTACTACTCAGAAGCAACATTTTTACAGAGTTTAGGATGTTTTGACATGCAAAAACTCAACAAAAAAAATTACTACAATCAAAAATTTAAAATCATAGCATTATAAAAATAAACCACATAAAGATCCTACTAAATAATGTTCAATATGCATGTAAAATTTTCTGCTTTTTTTTTGAAAAACCCGCAAAAAACAAAAACAAATATAAACTATGCACCTGGTTTCCCGATGCATGAAACATACGTAATATCTAAAAACGTTAAAGCTCATCAGTCTTATTACTTTTTTACGTGTGCCAAATCCAAATGTAAAAAACACGTGAGGCCTTCTAAGCTTAGATACGGGCATTTTTATAAAAAATAGAAAGAGTTTCCAGCTGAGCGATTTTTAAAAGTATAACGAACTTCTTATTAAATAATATTTTGGAAAACGAACGCAATCCCTATAACCACAATTGCTATCAAAAAATATTAAAATACCAGCTCAACCACCAAAACCACTCTCGTATGTCTTTCTTTGAACAAATGTTTATTTGAGTATTGATAATGCGTATGACGGTAAATAAATATTACTGTCATTAGTATGGCGACCGAGAACAGCTATTACTTTTTAAGATGTTCTCAAATTGATAACTCTGATGTACTATCGACTTAAAATATTTTTAGTTAATGTTGGTTTTAATTTTGCTGCAGTGGTTTGCTTGGGAACCCATATAATATGCCCTAACTTGTTTTGATGTTAAAAGATTTCGTTTAGCTATAATTTTTTTTTTTTTTTTTTTTTGAGTGACAACCGTATAGGGGGGGATGTGTTAATTTTTGTTGTATGTTTACTAGAAAGTGCAATATCTGACAAGCATCTTCTCTTTATTTACTTTTTCTTGATCACAACCCCACGGTTGGTTCAATCATCGTCTCGAAGCACATTAAGATCTTAACAAACTATATGGTTCAATATCTTAGCTAGTTTGCTGACCAGAGTTCACTGATCAGAGTTATTCTTTTTAAAAAGCTACTTTTGCTTGATATTTTTCTAAATGAACTCTTTCATCAAATGTTTTCGGCTTTCAACGCGTTATCTACATTCACGGGGTTTAGTCATTAAAAATCTTTACTTTTTATAATGTTAAGGACCGTTGCTTTCAACAAAGCATCCAGTTTTCCACTGAACAATTTTAGAATACTTCAATAAGTCTTCGATCTTGCTTTTCTCAGCAAACATAGCCAACATTATTTTTCTGCTGAAGGCATTTCTAGTCCATGAGAATAAAAATGTATTTTTTCAATTTCCACACAGAAATTAAGTTAGAAAATGTTTTAAAAAATCACCTTTTTAAATTACATATTTAATTTTAAACGCATTCAAATAATTATTTTCAAAAGCAACATTATAACATGCACCAGCATTATTTCCTTGAACATGCTTTTATTTCGTCAGATAGCAGACGAATAGGTCGTCCAATTTAAGAAACGTTTTTCATTATTTATTCTTATACTTTCATAAACCATTTTGCGTCGTTTCTGATTATTTAAATATATTTAGTCCTATGCTTGAAACTTTTCCGAATGCAAAGAATAATACATGAAGTAAACTTACTATTATTTCCTTTTAGCATCTAAATAGCATCAAAACAATAGAACTTCTTTTTTCCATACTTGATTTTTCAACCTGTTACAAAATTACACAGCTGTAAGTTAAAAATTTCTATATACAATTGTAAAGTTACTTATAAAAGCGTGATATGACATTAACTCTTAACTTTCAATTTACGTTTTGCTATGAATTGATATCTTTACCCGAATAGTAATCATCCGTCAATTCAGCCCCTCAGTTTAATCATCCATCAAATTCGACCCCTCAATTCAATCATACATCAGCTCGGCCCCTCAGTTCATTCTAAATAAGAACTACAAACAACACAAAAATTTAAAAAAAATTTCTTACCACTTTATGGAACATATTTCTTACTTTTAACATGTATATTTTATAATAAGATACCTAAAAACTTTTTTTCCTGCTCATTGATACAAAATTTAATAGTTTCTTCATTTACCTAAAGGTAAAAACTCTACATCTTAGCAAAAACCTGTCATTTTCCTAATGCATAATAGTTTGATAAAAACAAATTCAGCTTAAAAAATGTTTATTCATTAAATTATTCAAAAAATTATTGAAGTAGCACAACTATGATTTTAAAAATAATTAAAGATCTTCGTCATAATTAATACTCAGTGCTTGTAAGGGCCGTTATACATCTATGTAACAGTTGAGAAGTATGAGTCATACACAGTTACTAACCGTATACCTCCGTAAGAGCAATTAGTCATGCTATTCACAGTGATCTCGGTATTAGTATTAGTCATGCTCTGCTTTACGTTGCAGATTTAACTCCTAATTAGTTAGAAACTCTTCTTTTTTTTTTTAATCTACTTTCTTCTAAGCTCTACTTAGCTTTCTTACTAAGCTTTGAGTTTATAAAACGACTTTTATAAAACTTATATTCGAGACTGCTAGATTCAATCAACCCTTCTTAGATCGAGTGCGAAAATAAAATAACGGCTTGTCCTTCTATCTAGCCATGATTTTCATTTATAAACATTTCCATGGAATGGTGATACCTGAACTTAAACGTTTTTGTTTTCGGTTTTAAAACGATGGCTTTAAGGGATTTTCCTTATTCATTGGCTTTGCGAAATCTGAATAAAGAATGTAACAGTTTTGTCACAGAATCTTCCATCTTAATGCTAGGGTATTATCCTTTTAATTGGCCGTAGATTGACTAAACCTTGTTTAACTAGCTTTGCAAGCAAAAAAATCCCTGGGTACGTAGTTATCGATAGTTTCTGAAATCTTATTTACTAACAAAAAAATCATAAAACTTTGATAAGACAAAAGAAAAAGATTTAGAATTAAGAAACAAAAACACTAAGTTTCAAAAAATTAAATGAAGATTCGCAGAAAAGTTATTACGTCAACATTATCTTTAAAGGAAACACTATTAATAATTAATTAGTAAACGACAAATGATTGTATGAACGAATAGTTAACGAATAACAACTTATTTCTTATCTTTGTCGTTGAACACATCAAAAAAAAAAGAATTTGCTTACAGCAAAGGATACTGTAAGCTTAACAAAAAACATATTTTATTGAACTGAGATTTGTTATTACAAAACCTTGTAATGAAGGAAGGAAGGGGAAAAAAAAAAAAAAAAACTAAACAAAAAAAGTGCAGATATATTTGAATACTTAAAAAAAAAAAAAAAAAAATTACAAAATGACTTTCTTCTTTCTTTTCTTCTTCTTTTTGTTATTGGTACTTTTAACAACATTGATCGGTTCAGCGTTTTCATTGTTTAAAGTCTCCGTGTCAGAGCATCTAAAGAATGTGAAAAAACTATTTCATTTCTGATAATTACAACATTTTATAGTTATACAATTAGGCGACACTAACAACTAAGACCACAAATAAAAGGACGTATTTACAGTAGTAATAGATATATATCTTGACGAGCTGGATGGATTAATACGGAGCAAAAATCCTTATAAAACTTCTATTTCTAATATAATAACCGACATCATTATCTTTTTAGTCTAAAAAAATTTACTTTGAATATCCATCGAGTCGAGCAGCATCTAGAATTATGACGTCTTCTTCTTCACTGTTATCTACAAAAAAAAAAAGAAAATCATTATTGCAAATTGAACAAAAAAAGCCATTCTAAAAAGTTTCTTCAGCATTATTTTCATAGCATTATTACCTGAGGTGTGTTTCAGAGAGATTTTATCAAAAGCTTCTGATGTGTTTATATTCTCTTCGTCATCACTTCCATCACTGATTACCCATAAACTTTCACCACCAGACCCTATAGATGCAGTACCATATCCCTAAAAAAGTATTAAATAGAAAAAAAAAAAAAGACCCTTGCCACATACTTAGCAAAAATGACTTTTAACTTATTATTCACTGGTAGAGAAATAAACTACTAACCAATAAAATATCAACAAATGTAACATTAATACATACATAGAAGATATATTATAATAAGGGTAAAAATATATTTAATCAACGTAAAAGAAAAATACTCACCAATCTTTCAACTGTATTTGTTGAACTTAAATAATTTTAAAGATAATTTAATCAAAACAAAAAAACAAAAAAATTTAGAACAAGAATCTCGAGTGCAAGAAGAAGATAATTAATCGAATTAAATTAGGACAGGTGGAGTGCTTATATAAAGAAATCTCCATCACAAACTATTACAAAAGAATTATTCTGAGAGTAAAGTGTACACATGGTTTAGATAAGTCTTTTTGGTCGGATAGTATTATAGACATGAACCCTAGTAGTAAGCTACTGGAATACAAATATTATTGGTATACAAACATTATACTTAAAGAGAAAAGATACCACTCTGTTACAATAGGTTCTACTTCTAAAAATAGAAAAAAGAAAATTAATTTAATCCAAAATATCACAACTCTTTATTAAAAACAACTCATAAGCAATTTAGCCACCAAACTTCACGCTAAAATAACAAATGCAAATAAAAAAATAAATAAAATGTCATATCTATTTACCTTTTAGACAAACTGTATCAATGGATGTAGGCTCAGCCACTGTTTTTGTGATGAGGTTTGGTGGATCTTGTAAAGCAGGGCGCTTCTTAAAAGGTGTTGGAGCTCTATATACAAAAACATGTTAATAAATTACTTAAGTCTTGAAAATAACAACAACAACAACAACAACAATACTGTGTTATCAAACTAAATACCTATTTACTTTGTCTTCTTCAAGAGCAACTTTAATTACATTAGTGATCTCTGATGCCTTGATTGAAGCTATCTTTGCACATTGCAAAATCTACACAAAAAAATAGGATCTTGTAAATACTGATCAAAATTCAACAAGCTCAAACAGTTAGAATGAAAAAAAAAAAAAAAACATTATTGTAAAGTTTTAAATTACTTTCAAGTTTTTAAGTAAAAGTAATAGTTAAAACTAAAATATTACAACTAGTGTGGAGTAAGGTTGTCATCCGATTATCTGCATTAAAAACTGAAAATTTCAATGTTTTAGAATTATTAAGTATTAAAATATAAAAACTGTTGAATGGTGTTGTAAAGCAGAAAAAATGAATGTCATTATAAAAAAAACAACTGAATAAGACCAAAATACCCCTAACAACCTTCTCATATATTTGTACACTTAACCATAAAATTAATGCACCACTTACAAATTCTGACATACTTTCAAAAATATTATACTTAGGTCGTTAGAAAAGTTCGTAGAACTCCCCTCTAAAAAAAAAAAAAGAAGAGTTTTCTTTTAATTTAGTTTTATCAAATGTTCAAAATAATGTCCATCGTTATCTATACAAAGTTGCATCCTTTCAAGCCATTTGTCAAACGTTTTTTTATACTCTTCTTTGGGTATACTTTGAAGTAGCTTCGTTATGCGAGTTTTTTGACTTTCGACGTCAGTATCGTCATCAAGATTTTTTTTTATCAAGTCGAATAGCCAATAATCGGATGGAGCTAAGTCTGGTGAGTATGGTGGGTAGCGAATTATTGTAATTCCAGCTTGGTTTAGACAATTTGTGACGGTTTCAGTCACATGGGGTCGAGCGTTATCATGGAGAAATTTGAAATTTTGAGTGCCTGTTTTAGGTCTTTGCTTATTTATTTCGCATATAAGAGGTTTCAAACAATTTTTTATATAATATTCGCTAGACATGGTGTCTCCCTTTTCAACATAACCCAAATGAACAACACCTGTTGTTTTGAAGAAGATGTAGAACATGTTTTTCGGCTGAAACCTGTCGAATCTTACTATAGTTCTTGGACTTTCACCTTCACCGACCCAACTAGCGTTAGCCGACTTGTGTCCAACTTGTCTCAAATAAAACCACGACTCATCCCCTGTAATAATATCACATAGTCTCCATGGACCGTTTCTGAAAAGAGCTAAATTTTCCTTACATGCCTCAACTCTATTCTTGCGATTTTGATCGGTTAACTCGTGGGGTATCCAACGTGATGTTAATTTTCTTTTTTTAAGTGCGTTGTGAATGATTTCGTTGATTGTAAAGCGATTAATCGATGTCAGGGCTTCAATTATATCATGTGTTGCATGAGGATTTTCTTCAATAATGGCTCGCACACGTTCAATATTCTCAGCTGTATACGTGGTTTGAGGGTGCCCTGAGCGAGGATCATCTTCGAGACTCTCTACCATCTTTAAATAAAGTAGCCCACTTGGCAACTGTACTATATTTTGGAGCTTGGTCACCATGAACTAAAACCAACTCATCGGTTATGGCTTGTGCTGAAACTCCAAGTAGAGCACGGGTTTTAATATATGCTCGATATTCAAATTTATCCATTTTTAAATTTTTTCTTGAAAACATATATAGTAAAATTTAAATAACTTTTTTAATAAACATTCAAAATACTTCAACAAGTACTTAAAATGTTCATAATTAAACGCAGTTTAAAATGATATATAAATATTTAATTATTTCCTGTCTCATTGTATCTTTATAGATGAAGTTCTACGAACTTTCCTAACGACCTAAGTATATTTCCTAGATTTATCAATTACAAAGATGATAATGTTTGTTACGCCTTTTGTAGCTTTTATTCCATTTCCCTTATATAATTTTGAAATTATAGCAGCTTTTTTATAAGTAGCATGTTTTGCTGTAATTAAACCTCACTTCTAAAAGAAAAGTATGCATTGGTTTTAAATTGTTTTAACAGTAGAAAAGATAACTGTCAATTGAGCAACACATCTGTTCGCAATGCAGCATTCTAGACCAAATTTAAGTTGTGATGAATGTTGCAATTGTTACTTTGTCCAACGAAGGATTAACTTAAATCACAAACTTGGTAGAAGATTTTTAGTATCTTATACAACCGTTGGTAGGTCTCTACAAAGGTTTGTAGGGACCAATGATCACGTTAGACAACTTGGCCAAGGCAGACCATGAGCTACCAATGCAGTGGAGGACTGATTTTTAATGCTTGGAACACTGAGAGAACAGTTCACTGCTGCACGAAGTTTCCAAATACAACTTGCTGAGGTTTATGGAACTGCTGTTAGTTAAGATACCATAAGAAGAAGACTTCGTGCTTTAAATTTATGACCTTGGGCAGCAGCTACTGGTCCCAGATTGTCTGTAGACCACTGAACAAACTGGCTTTTGCAAGGAGGCATTCAATTGGGAAATACATGATTGGGGACAGGTCTTACTTACCTTGTAAGTTCTGATTGCTGCCCAAGAGTGTACAGAAGAGCAAATGAAACATATTTTGTTGTAAAATTTGAGAAACCACTTTATATGGAGGTGGCTCATTGATGGGATATCTTTAACAGCTCACACAGAGTTTTTTATTGTTGATGGTGGACGCCTGGCTTCTCAACAATACATAGCAAACATTTTAGAACCTTTTGTGGTACCTTTTGCACCATACATTGGAGATGTTAATGTTGCGGTTAAGTGTATTTTCTTTTAAAACACAACGGCAGTCCAAATTTTCCATTTACAGTATTATTCATATTTTAGTGTTGACATTATTCTCTTTTTTAATACTTAATGTTTTTAACTCTAGTACACATATTTTAGATTTATTTATAGATTGGCAACAGCACTTTTCTTTCTTCCAGTAATATTGTTGAAAAGGTTCTTTGTTTTAAACTTTACATAAAGGATAAAACATTAAATTAATAAAGGAGGCACCATGCTAAATAAAATTTTTAAATTTTTTAAGTTGATCCAATATACCTGATAAAAGTTTTAGGATAATTGGCTGACTACACGCTGAAAAAAAATTATTTTGAACTACAACTGTGCATAAAGAATGTAATACAACATCATTTAGAATTTGACACCCAGTTGCAAATAAGATGTTAAAAAATTGAACTTTGTTTTAAACCTTATCAAGACAATTTGATAATTACAACCAGAAAAAAGGTGTTTATAAAATATATTCTTTAAAATGCCACAAAAAAATACCTGCTCATATTCAAGAGAAACTCCACCACTCATTTGAGCGCAACACACCTCACCATATATGTTAAAAGCCATCACCAGCTTTCCTGATAATATACTCTCTTCTTTCTCCTCAGGGTCAATAATCAGCTGTTCGCTACCAAAATTGATGAAACAGTAAGTTTTATTGCAGTAAAAAATCAAATTTAAAAAGAACAGTAGAAAATATATTAATGATCTGCTAAAACTTTTGCAATAAAAACTCATTAAAAAAATTACCCATTTTCAATAAAACCAAATGTAGTACTGATAGGCATATGATGAACATTTAGTGGAACTGGTTCCTTTTCCTTGAAGCTGTGCTATGAAAAGATAAGTTCTGCTGAAGCATTATACATATCTGGAAACAAGTTTGTAAATGTTATTGACAAACTAATTTATGAGAGCAAAACTGTAGTGGTTTATCAATATATATATAAAATAATCTTACAATGATAACTTCAGTGCCTGTAACTGTGACATCATGACGTCTAAAAGAAAATTTTTAAATCAATAAACCATTATTACAATCAATAATAAAATCTGCCAACAAAGTGACAATTTTATGAAAGCTGGTATAGTCTTGAAAAATTGTTTAAAAAAATATTAACACAACACTAAAAAGTATTGGGCAAAAAAAAAGACATCTGCAAAAATAATAAAAACAAATCAAAAGTAAAACTGAAACAAGCATCTTCTAGAACTTACTTAAAATGAGCAAGGGAGGCAATTGCAGCAATACAAGAGCAATCCAAAATGTTACCACAATCGTTTAATACCACAACATCAACACGAATAGACCAAACCTACAGTAAAACAAATTTATTTTCATCAAATTTTGTAAAAAAAATGGAATCCTAAAAGAGACAATTTTTTACAACAAAGTCCTATATGTTTATTTAAAGAATCATACTTTTAGATAAGAAAAAAACAAATTAAAAAGCACTTGTTAATTCAAGAAGTTCCTAATGGAATATTATCTAATTAACAATTAAAATTTATTTAAAATGCAGTTTAGGTGGCTTTTAGTACTTAGATAAGTTATAAAAATATTTTATATGTGCATATATATATGCACATATATCTATGCTTTCCATATTACCTTTTCCCCAGCTACCATGCATAAAGATTCAACATCAATAGGTCTTGATTCTTTTAAACATCTTTCTATTAAACGATTTATTTCTAATCCCTGACTTGTCATTCTGAAATGTTATAAATTCACACAAAATTAAAACAAAACTATGATATATTAAAAAATACAAAATTTAATGGTTTATTACGAGTATAACCAGAAAAGTACAACCCACAGCTACTGAATATGAGCCTCAGATATTGGGATTGGTATAGAATCATTCTATGCTGCTTTTTATAGAGTATTTTTTTTTTTTGCTGTAGTTTCTAAAATAAAACAGTTCTAAGCCAGCTGGCTCTTAACAATGCTGCTGTTTCTAAGAGTTAGTTAACAATAATAAGATAAAAATAATCTTAATGATAATAACTCAAATTAATGATACACTATTATTATTAAAACATTGAAAAACTGGTTATATCTTTAACTGAGTTAAATTAAAATGATTCAATTATTAGAATTTCTTAGCATTAAAAACTAAAATTAACATGTGCAGCTTTTATTGCACTAGTTAATATCTCTGCTACAGATAATGTAAAAGAAATTATGCAAATGATTTTTATTTCAATAAACTGGGACAATTCTTAGAGTATGCTCATTTGCATCCTTCAATTACTTTTAGTTTGATTAACAGCAAATGATTGACAATAAACATAGTGTTGTCCGTTTTTTGGTTTACAAATAGTATCCTTTGAAATACATTTAAAAAAAACCCATTGTTAATAACATTAGAACTAAACATTTTCAAAAAATCAGTTTAAACACTTTTTTCTTTGTAAATAAATCCATTTTATTTGTCTCAATTTCGTCAACATCAATTAAATTAAGGAATATCACTAGTTGGTATAGAATTAGCAAACAAAATTGGTTAGGATAGATATACATGCAAATCAGTAGAATAGAACAAGCTGTGTATAAGGTACATCACGCTTGCAATTAAAAATAGATATTATTGAATTATATCTAAGAAGAAAAAAAACATTTTAGTAACATCTTACTATTATAACCAAAGGTTATTGCAAATTATTGCATAAACTTTAGAAAAAAGTTTTTAGTAAAGATAAAAACAAGCTGAAGAAAAAAGGTAAATTGTGGATATGCAAGAAGTAAAACTCATATTATTATGTATTTCAAAGCACTTATAAATACATATCAAGACAGCTTCCTTATAAAACTGTTCATGTAAAAATTAACAGGTGAGCAAACAATTATAAAGTATCAGCTTTTTTAGAATCTACACACATAATGTAAAAAAAAAATTTTCCTACATGCTCTTCTAAAACATTTTAAAACTAAGATGAATTTTGCTTTTAAATCACTAATAACTGTGATATAGATTTTAGTAAATACCACCTGCCAGCTTCAAAATTTGGTGATGCCATTGGTGATAAGTCTACATTTAAGAAAAGCTGTCCTTCTGTAGGTCGTGTACCAACAGGTTTAACTAATTCACAAGAGGTTTGAGCAAGAACTCTAAATTGAGAATAAAGAGAACATCTCTAAACTGATTCTAGACAGAAAACTTCAAAAAAAAAACAGTGTGAGCAAATTACAAAATAGTAGACCTAATTACAGAAATTATGCAAAAATTATTGACAGCTGACATTAATTTTAGCATACACTTCAAAACATTAGATCTAAATTATAATATATTTAGAGGAGAATTATATTACATTTTTAGCTATTTTATATAATAATTTCAGCATAACTTTAAATGGTAAGTATTATAAACAAAACGCAAATCTGTGTTCACTCTTACATTAGAGTTCTTTTTTTACTAAAAAATGGTTGCAAAAAAACTATTTTTTGGAGATTTTTATAAGAGTAACTAAACAGAATATGAAAATTTAGAATAAATTAGAGAGAACCACCTCAGCCTAGATATCACAATTACAAAATCAATGGGTATATCTTGAGCAAGTTTTGAATTTAAAAGTACATTTTTAACTCTCATTTTTTAAAGATTAGCAAACTACTTATTGTTTTAGAAAAATTAGCAAACTACTTATTGTCTTAGAAAACATACACTAAAAAACAAAATACTTTGCTTTGCTATTGTTTTAGGAAAACATATACTAAAAAAAGCAAAATTGAAGAAGTATTTAATCCCAGAAACATGTCACTTATTACTCACATTTTTTTAAAAAAAAATTTACCTTGTTTCCCCTAATTGCACTTCGCAGCAGCCATACTCAATTCCAAACTGAATATTTATGTTTCGATAATCAAACGCTTGCCTACCATCTAATCGCTACAAAAAATGAATTTGTGAAATAAATGAAATAAAATAAATGCAAACAAGAATTGTTTTGCTAAAGTAACAGTAATTACAACAAGATTGAATTGATTTGCTAAAGCAACAGTAATTACAACAAAGTAATAAAGTTAAAGTTCTCTTTTAAATTGTCTAGAGACAATGTTTGTAATGGTAACTAAAACATGAATAAAATAGATTAAAACATGCATAAAATAAATTCACCATGTAAAAAAATTATACTCACAATTCCACTTTTAATTGACTTTAACACAAAATCTTTCTCACATGAAGTGTATCTAATAGATGCAGCTTTCATACTTAATAAACTAAACGTATTTTAGGGTTAAAACTGTTTTTAATAACAATTTTTTTTTAAGAAAGTGAAAAATCTGTTGTAAAGAGAAAATTTTTACAAAATGCTTTCGCTTGTTTTTAACTGTATCAGTTAAAAATTTTCATCTAAAATTAAAGAAAAAGTCGAAAAAAAACTTTATACTTTTTTAAATTAAAATAGTAAAGCATAAAAAAATATTATTAACATAAAGAAGATACATAGATGATAATCCTCAAAATGCAAATATTGCTTTTTAATGCATTTGGATTGTTATTACAGCATCCAGAGGCTAAAATAGTGTTTAAAGATTGACTATTATTTAAAATGGAACTTTCATAAACTCCATTAATTAGCATGACTTAGTCCTTACATCATTCAAAATTTAATATACTGCAAAAAAGAGGATTGCTGTGTCATTATTGATGCTAAATGTTTGTTTAAATAAAAGTTATGCCTTTAAACTAAATGTAAAGTAAGAAGCTTGAATTCAGGTGACATTTTTAAAAGAAACTAAATGGTTGTCATTTTGACTAGACAATTACAAGGTTTATTGAGTACATTCCTTTTTATTAAAGTCCTGACAGATAAATAATATATTCTCAAAATATAAGCGTATGAAATTTAGACAAAGAAAACAACATTTAATTACTAATGGCACTTAAATGCAGAGAAAAATTCAAACATTCTGTAAGAATATATTTTAAAATAAAAATAATAACAGATAAATTACAAATTCAATAAGGCAATAGAAAAAAGGGACACATTTTACACCATGAGCTAATTGTTACAAATCAGTTCATTTTACATGAAACTTTTTTGAAGGATTTTTAGCGTGATCTAAAAGAAGTTGAGCAGGTTGAAATTGTGATTCTCCAATTAGCTTTTGAAACTTTTCCATAAGTTTTACTAAATTGCCTGCGCCATATGTGTCCACAAAACGAAAAGGTCCTAAAAAATATTTGATAACAAATGTAATAGCATGCACAAATATTACACAATATTTTAATACTGTATAGTACTTATGCAAAAATTTCAAATTTTTTCAACTTATAAATTTAAAATATCAAAATATACCTCCATGTGGTGGAGGAAAACCTAAACCAAATACAGCACCAATATCACCATCCACCTGCAAGAAGAAAAACTGTTTCAATTTTTCAGCTTTTGAAATCAGTACTAAAATTAAATTAGAAGTCCAGCAAAAAAACAACATTTTTAGAACTAACACTTACAGGACTATTGAGAATGCCTTCTTCTAAACACAGAACTGCTTCATTTGTCATCCGACTAACTAGACGAAGCGCTGTTTCTTCATCTGAGAGACTAAAATAGACAACTCATCAGAAGAATGCAAGTGTAAAAGAATTTTTAACAAACAGGATTATTTAAAATAGTACTTACCCAGCTGCAGGTGTTTTTTGGTACTTTTTAACAATATCAAGGGCACCTTCATTTAACTAAACAAAACAGTAAGCATTAATTTAATCTTACCATCAAAGAGTATTCTCATCAATTATAGGTTAAAACAAAAAACATCAACAATACTAATTTCAATCAAGAAATTTTTTTTCAAGCTAAAAAATTTAAAAGAAAAAACTGAATGATATTTTTTTTTTTACTTTATTTTATTTACAAATCTACTTTAATTAAAATGGGTTTTAACTTTACCATGCAACATAAAAGCCTGTAAAGTAGAAAATCAAAATATACCTCTCTTTTGTCTGCATATTTGTAAAATCCCTTCTTTGATTTTCTGCCTGAAATAAATCAGTAACACTTTTGGAAATAATGGCAAAAATGTTATATAAAAAAAAATCCTAGGATGTTTTCTTGGCAACAATTGCTACAACAATTGTAAATTTGCACTATTTGAAATTCCAGTTGGCATAAATTTATATGTAAAAACCCTAAAAATGTTAAATATGAAATAATCAAGGTGCATACACAAGCATAAACATTACTCCAGGCTACTCCTAAGTTATAAATCAACAATAATAAACAATTGAACAAATTCTTTTATTCAAAAGAAATAAATGATTAAAAACTTTTTGTAAAAAAAATTTAGGATAGAATAATATTCTTAATTCTCATTAAGAGTATAACTATTCTTCTTGATGTAATTTTTCAAACACATACACTATACCTAAATAACCTCTGTCCACCATATCATTTAGCAATTGAATACTCCCGCCAACCATTCTGAAAAACAATTATACAGTTAAATCAAAGACGACCAGGGTGCAACAAATAGATAATTTAGTTATTTTCTTGATATGCTAAAATATGTTAAGATTAGCATTTTTTGATTGTAAAATTTTTTTTTATTCATTCAGACAGTTCATTGTTGTTCATTTTATTTAAAATTAAACTGTTTACTTAATGTTTAAGAAAGTTACAAAATGAAGAAAGTTTTAAAGTAATACTATTTTCATACCTCCCTTTAAAGATTTTACCCAGATGATTAGCAATATGAGCAGCTACATCAATACCAACCTAAAAAGATTTAATTAAAAACAAATATCATTTTCTAAAAAAATTTAAAGGAAAGAAAAAAAAGGGCTACTTTTAACAACACTTAACATACTTCTTTTAGTTTACAACTAATTGAACAGTCAAATAAGTCAGTTGGTCAGCTGTAAGTAAGCTGTAATCTCACAGTAAAGTCAGTCAGTCAACTGTAAGTTAGCTATAATTTCACAGTAAAACACACTTTTAGTAATTTTTTTAAAGCTATAAATTTATCTTAAAACTAATCACCTCATCCATTAATGTTATACATCCCACAGGAAAACCAAAGTTTTTAGAGCGTTGATCAAGATCACGTGGACTGATGCCTTCAGTGAGAAGTTGAAGAGCTTCCATCATAGTTGGCATAAGAATTCGAGTTGTATAGAATCCAGGCCCATCCTTAAAAAATCAATTAAAATTTTTGAGAAGTTTTTCAATTTAAAGAAGATTTATATAAATGAAAAAATAACTACATGCACACATGCAAGTCAGATTATGTGTAATTTCAATTCTGAACATTCCAAATGTATTTTAAAACAAAATAAATACCAAATATTTAACTAGTTTACAACAGCAAATTGAGATACAAATGGCTGATGGATTGCAGAAAACATTTTACAACGACTTACCTTAACAACAATAACAGTTTTTCCTTGCTTTAAACCCACATCCACAGCAGAAGCTAGAAAATAAATTTTAAAATCAAAAAAAGATAAACTTTAACCAAAGCTAAACATCTTTTAAATTGTATATTTGAATTTCTTTCAGAAGCAATATTTTCCCAAGAATACTATCTTGGTTTCAATTCTACCATCAAATAAAAAAAATTTCAAAAAATGGCTGCTAGCTTCTTTTAGCTCAGCTTTAGTTAAATCAAAACTCAGTTATCATACAGTTTAGTTCTGTCTTGTTGTTAAACTAAAAGCTGTTCACTTTTTTATAGGATGAAACTCTTCTTTATATATTATTTTTATCATTACCATTCATTAACATTTTATTCAACTTTTTTTATTCAAGAGTGCTTTATACTTTATTAAGCAATTATATAGAATTATTTTGTGACTATGGATGTTACTTCTGTTGTTAATACAATTTGTATTACAATTATCATAAGGTAACTTACAACTACAGTTATAAATTAAGATTTATATTATATTAATGCTATATTATAATCAATATTATATATATTATAACAAGTTAAAAAAAGTGATTAAATGGAGGATAATCAAATGTCTGCCTATCCAACCAACAAAGCAAAAAAAGATACACCCTGGAACAAAAAAAAAAAAAAAAAAACAACAACAGAAACTGCCATCAAAATGCACATTGAGGCCATTGATTTATTAAACAAAAAAACAGGAGTTGGTGGGCAAGTAAAGACACATGAACAAATATATGCTTGCATCATTTGATTAGATTACTGAAAAGTCATTACTGAGCACAAATCACTTTATGTTTTCCTTTCATTTAACACTTTATTTCATTTTGTATTTTTGGCTGAAGTTTAGCTTTATGCCAGTATAAAACTTCGAATACCACAAAGTTTCCATTCTTCACCATATATTATGTATACATGCACACACTTTATTAAGCTGTTACTTAAATAATTATATGCTATATAAATCTGATGTGCTCACTATCCAAGATTGCTTCAATAAAACACAGTTCACAGATTCAAGCTATTCAATGTGAAAAATACTTACCAATTGTATCCTTCGAGGTTTGTGCTGTTGTAATAATTTCAAGGAGCGGCATTTTGTCAACAGGAGAAAAATAATGCATTCCAATTACCTTTTCAGGCCTTTTACTAACAGAAGCAATCTAAAAAACCCCAATAAAAAACATTTAAAACTATTATTATAGGAAAATATTTATAACATGTAGTTTTCATAAATAAAAAATAGAAACATAACTCATACTTCAGCAATAGGAATAGCAGATGTGTTTGAAGCAAACACACAATGTTCAGGTGTAACAGCCTCAACTTCTGTTAAAACTTTATGTTTAATTTTAATATCTTCAAAAACTGCTTCAATCACCATATCAGCTTTTGAAAAATTCTAAAGACAATTAAAAACTCAGGTTGTCAACCAGGCTCACCACACAGTTTACAATGGAATCATTATTGATATAATTGCAAAAATTCTCAATTAAATAAATGAGAAAAAACTTCTCAAACATTACAAAAAAAACTTCACAAATTGATTAGCTAAAAACCATTATTCTGCTCTTAAATTCTGCTTTTAACCAATTGAAATAAAAAAAAAGCATATATAACAAAAAAAATAGCAGATTCTAGTTCCTTAAAATGTTTTTTTTTTTTTTAAATACTTACATATAGAAAGTCTTCAGAATTGAGTTTTTTGTGTTTTTATTTTTAAAGTATTGCCTTGGAATTAAAATATTAAATCAGCAAGATGAAAAACTTACTGAATAATCTAATTGAGCTGCAAGTCTTGACATAATAACATCTCGCTCAAATGAAGTAATTTGTCTTTTTGTTGCTCTTAAGTTCATACTAAAGTATTAAACAAGATTCAAGTCAATAAAAAATTTTTTTTCTAAATAAATTTTTACTTTTTTTTCTAAACAAATTCATTATTTTTGTAAAAAAAAAAAAATCCTTTGTTACTTTTTGTAAATTTGATCTATACCACGAGATAAACCATCTGCTGTAGTGTCTTTGAGTATAACTTTATGATGGGCTTTGTTTATACTAACCTGAAAAAAAATATTTATTTACACTAACCTGAAATAAAATATTGCCCAAAACTTTACTAATTTTGTTAAATATAAAACAAAATAATTCTAAAAGACTTGAACAATAAGTTTAGAGCTTACCTCAGCAATTCCTGCTCCCATAAGACCAGCACCCAGAATAGAAATGTGTTGAGCTCTGTGCTTTGGTTCACCAAATCGATTTTTCTTACATTCAGTCTATCAAAAAAAAAAAACTTACTTTAAATCATAACAAAATTTTAAAAAAATTGTCATGGAAAAGAAGATTTTGAAAAAAAAATTTTTTTACTTGGCCATTAAACAATCCTATTAACGATTTAGCCTCTTTTGACTGCGTAAGTTCTCCAAATCCCTATAAAAAAAAATTACAACAATTATATATATATACTTTATATATATATATATATATATATATGTATATATATGTATATATATATATATAATACAAATATCAATCTTAAAGAAATTTATTGTGTGAATATTATTTTCTTCTGTACAATAAAATACCTGAGATTCTTCTTTAAAACCAGCATGAATACCTTTTTCTAAACCAGTTTGTGTTGCCTATTATAAAGAGAAATTTATATCATTAATATATATTATAATTTACATAACTTTGTTTAATTTACATAATGCAGAACTAAGTTTAAAAGAATGATTATCATATACTGTTTTGTGTTTGAATAAGTTTCTTGCTAACTTAAAGATAACTCAAAACTTACTTTGCAATAGTCTCACCTATTTCAAATCTACTATGAATTTTTTTTCTTTCTAAAACACAACTAAAATCTATGCAAAAAAAAAACTTACTACAACATAATCAATTTCACTGCTTTTCAAGTGAGAAGTGAATTTGATTATGTTATAGTAAATTATAGTAAAAAAAAAAAGGAATATTTACTTATAACTTATTACAAGTAAATACATTAATGAATATTTACTTGTAATAAGTTACAAGTAAAGACTTTTTAAAAAATTTGTTACTAGAATAATATTTTTTTATTTAACTTAGATATTACTACATTATGGAGAGCTTGATACAACCAATTGAATTGCAAAAAATGACAATATATTTAAGATTTTTTGTTAAGTTCAAAATTGTCTGCCAAATGAAATTTTTCAAGAATAAAACTTAAGAGAAAAGGATTTTACAGCATTTAATCAATCTGGCCACCATCAGCTGCAATCCACATGACTGACATTTCAAATCACTGCTTGGTAATAACAGCCTTAAGGGTACCAATTTTAGGATGCTGATGATCACAGACCTCAGCCTTAATATAGAGCCACACTGAGAAATCAAGGAGGTTCGAATCAGGAGAAGAGGATGACCAGATGTACCTTGCCTAAAAATTCATGTCCTCAGATAGCCAAGTTTGCATAGTAATTGCCATGTGATAAGGAGTGGCATCTTGAACAAAGAAAACTTCTTGTTGATCAGGGAAGGTGGTAACAATCTAAAGAAGGACATGAGCCTTCAAAACTTGGTCCAGATACTCTTTAGTGCCCATCCTTAAAACCGTTGTCATTTTTTTTTTGTTTTCTCAAAACAGTTGTCATTTTTGTGATGCAATCTGTATTGCAGTAGCTAGCTTTTGTCCAGAATGAGGTAACATGTTGTTTTGAATATAAAAACAATGTTTTGTTACATATAAAAAACGTATGTCACATTTCATTTTCAAAAGTATTAGAACACTTTCTAGTCCAGCCAAAGTTTAGATTCATTTAAAAAAACTCAATTTGATTGGAAAATATGCCAAATTAACAAATTAATAAAAATAAATAAAGCATACCTTTACCTACTTAGTTTGTTAAAAAAAGAAACTATCTAATAATCACAGCATTTTTTCACACAAGTTTTTACTTTTATACAATAAGTATGCTTTAGTAGTAGTTAGGAATTAAGAAATAAAGAACTAAATAATACTATAGTTAATATGGTTATATCACCATATTCTTCAGAATTAATTTGATGAAGCTTTTATGGAAAAAGTTTGACAGAAAAAATTGTAAACAATCTTGCTATTCATAAATAATGATAACCAATAATTTGCTGAAAATAATATTAATTCATGTATTCAAAAATAATACTTACTTTAAGAATTTTTAATGGAGCAGGATACAAACCAAGGGTTTTCTTCATCACTGTTTCCTTAGCTTTCTTGAAAATGTAATCTCTTAATGGCCCAAATGATAATGGAATATTATGTTGCAGGCCTGCTAAACTAAACCATGATTTATTTTCTTGAACTTTTATTTTTCCAGATGCCAAATCTCTAAAAAAAAAATGCTAGAATGGTGATAAATAGACCTTAAGGCCCAACTTTTTTAAAAACAAAAAAAATTTCCCCACTCCCTCCCCACTTTAACAGTAAACTGTGCAAACAATCAATATATTCATTCACTTATGCATTTGTGATATAAAATATTAATAAAGGTATTGATGAAAAATAAATTCAAAACTAATTAATTTTTTTACTAAAATCCAAAATCACTGAGCAAAAAGTGAAAGAAGAACTTTTGAAAGCAATTAGAAAATTTAACATGAATATACAAATAGCAATCATTAAACTGTAGCTTGTTTCATGGTTGCTTTTTGAAGAAATAAAAAAAATTCATTAATCATAAAAACTGCATGGTTATTTTTAGCAGAAAAAATAGTTATTAATCTTGAAAAATATTTCCAGAAAATACAATGAATGATAATCAAATTTCTTTATTACAAAATGATTCTTCTATGACGATTTGAACTTTCTTTTTTAATTTTTTTTTTCTTTGGGAAATAAAATGGAAAGTAAAAATAAAGATTGCTTTTTTTATTTTGACATTTCACAACTAAAAAACATTTATTTTAAATCAAACCACAATGATGTGATTGTTGCAATTTAAAAAAGGAAAAATTTTTTTTCTTCTTACATACCATTAAGTAACAAACTAATTTACATCAGCAATTGAGTGGCATTTTGCAATTAAGAACAACCTGACTATGTCTCAGCATGGAGTTAACAAGCTTAATGAAGACATCAATTAATATCTCATTTTGAGGTTTTTTCAATTTGTACAAAAAAATTTTTTTGTTTGTTTGATAGGTTTTCTTTTTTTAGGTTTTTATCTAAACGACCCCAGAGGTATTTGATTGGATTAAGACCAAGATTTTGTGATAGCCATTCCAGAACCTGAACACTTTTTAATTAGAACAACAATTGCTTAGATTTTGTGTTGTGTTTTTTATTACTTTATCAATGATATCCTTATGCATAACGTAATCTAGGATACCATCATTAGGACAGGTTGATTTTGCAATTAGAAGTTTAACATTACATAGATTTGTCTATTAAGTAAAAATAAAATATTTCAACGCAACAACATTCTTTGATATCAAATTCTTGTGATCTGAATATTGTTCTCTGTGATGATAAAATTATCAAGTAAAAAAAAGATAATTGTTCTGGTATTCATCTTGTTTTCACCTGTGGTCCAGATAGAAAGGCAGATACAAAATTAAATAAGTCTTTTAACAATTGGTAAAATTATCTCAAGAAGAATATATTCTATGTTAAAACAAGCATTATTAGTATTTTACTAGCATAATATAGCATATTAGTAAGATTTTTTGTATCCTATAACTCAATTATCAATCAATATTTAGATTCTTGTTAAAGACAGAGTATAATCAAAAGACTAGAGAGGAAAGGTTGGACCAAATGGATCATTTCAACTTAGCTCAGTTATTTGTGATTGAATTACTTTAAGAAACTGTGCTATCAGAACTTGGTTAAGAATCTTTCAATTCTAGCTCCAGTGAACTTATGCTCCTTATGCTGTATCATTTATAAAACATCAAAAGAACATCACAGTAAAATGTAAATGTCTAAACTCTAGCTGTTAGTTAAAAAAGTTGAAAATTAAAGTTTGATGAGAGTTTTATGGAATATACCAAACTAAGTTCTATCAGTTGAATTTTATCAGTTAAGTAAACTCAATTCAGCCAACGCAAATCTTATAAGAAAACAACAGTTTCTTGCCAGGACACCTACCAAACAATTCCAAACTACACATACATTGTTCCACTGTTATAAAACCACAATTTATTTAACTTCACTACCAATTCTGTATCTCTTCTTTTGAGCCAATACTTGACAATCCTAAAGAAATTCTGCCTTCTCTCTTGTTTTTGACACATTACAATCTTGTAATACATCTACAAGTTGTAACTTGATGATGAGATATTCTTCTTAAAAATTCTTGAATGATAAGCTCCTGTTTCTCCTGCAAAATTCTTTTGGTCTTTATTTATAGCTTATTTTTTGGTTTAAAAAACTATTCTAATCAAATAGAGGTTGTAAAAAGTGCTTAAATATAAAACAACACAAATATTCGACTGTATCTTACAAACTTTGATTAATTTTTTTTAAACTTTTGAATTACTACAATAAAAAATATAGCAATCAGAATTAACAAGCAGTATTAACAACAAGCTACTATAAAAACTACAGTAAACTTAAAAGTTACAAAGCAATTAAAAACTTAAAACTTACTTGGCAGCTTGAACAGCAACATCTTCTAATAAACGCATTGTGTTTGTTTTGTTATCACTAACTCCAGGCCCTTAAAAACATATGATTCATAAATGTTAATACAAACAGAACAATTGTAATATTTTAGCTAATTCAATTAAAAATAAAGCAATAACCAATGCATTTAGACCTACAGAAAAGACCTAAAAGAAATAACTGAATTAAAATTTCTTCATAACTACTCCAACTTCTAAAATTTTTTTCAAGCAATTTTTTAAGTATTTTAAGATTATTAGATGTCCCTTTCATTACAAAATTATTTTTTTCAACTTCTTCATATTAAGTTTTACTAAAATTTGAGGCTTTGAGGCACCACACAAATTTTAATAAATACTATTTTTACCTTTGATTTTACACACAATACATTTTGTGAGACCCATAAGTATTTTTTTCTCACTATTAAAATCAAACCAAAAAGATTTTTAAAAATTCCTATTATGGATGATCCACCCTAAAGTATACTCATTGTAATGATTTGTACATTTAAAAAAGGTTATTGAAGAAAATTTTTAGCACCATTAACAAAAAGAAAACAACAAAATAAGCCACCTATATCAGTAATTAGAAAACACTATGTTCATACCAAGTTGATCAACAACATGATCTACAAGACCAAGTTTTTTTGCTTTAGGAGCGTTGACAGTTTTGCCAGTCAGCATCATGTCGAGGGAAGTAGGTAAGCCAACCTGCATTAAAATGTTTTAGTAAAATTGCCATAAAAAATATTCAATCAGTTTAGGTCTCTTAGCTAGAAAATAATCTCTTTAATCAAATTGCCTTTAAATAATTATTCTATAACCCTAATATTACTGCAACTAGATTATAAGGTTGACTCTAAACTACTAAAAAGAAATTTTAAAGACTAATCTTGTTTAATTTTCAAATCTTCTTTTTGAAACATCCTAGTCAACTAATATTGGTCTTTCACCATATAAACTTCATTTAAATGAGCTGCTGTAATTCTATACCAACCTTGCAGATTGAGAACCTTTTTGTATATCTGTCTATAGACTCAACAAATATTTGTAAATGTAGAAATACCACCTGTTTAATTAGAGCAAGAACTTCATAAGGAAAAAAATAGAAAGAATAAGTTATAGCGATCTCCAAAGCCTAAAAAATTTTGAGCATGGACAGAAAAAAAAAAGAAATAGATTTTTTCTCTTTCAACAGTTTATAAAAATTTAAAATTATATTTGTTATATTACAATTTTGTTTGTAAAATTTGAAATATTATCATTCAAAAAGAATTTTTTTTTGTTTATTATATGATAAGTAATTGTGAATTAAGTTAAAATTTAAAAAGTCCAGCAATTTAATTTTGTTTTATATCATTAAAGTGTGTTTCTAAAATTTTTTATTCGTAGTTTAATTGTGATTTTAAAGTGAAAGCAAAATTTCAAGCATAGATTTCTACAAATGTTCATTAGTATGCACAATTATTTCACCAAATGATTAGTGTTTAAATCATTGATTTGATTAGGAAATGACAGTTATGATGCTCAGACTAAAGCATCAAATTACCAATTCCCTTTTAGTGACAGACCTGCATTTAAAAGCTAATTTAATCAAAATTTAAAAAAACACATTTGACATGTAAAAGATAAAAGTTAATATGACAAATAAATTTACCAATCTGGGAAGTCTTTGTGTTCCACCAGCACCAGGTAATAAACCCAACATAACCTCAGGAACACCTAAACCAGTTTTCGGACTATCAACAGCAACTCTATAATGGCATGCCAATGCAACCTAACAATGTAAAGGTATTTTGTGTTAACATATTACATAACTTACAACATATATAACTTTCAAATTGTAATAACTTCATATTGAGTAATTTTTACAGAGTAAAATGGCATCACCATGTTATATCAACAACACTTACATAATAATTTTTCTTTTCTTTTTTTATTTGTGTTTGCCTCATTATAAAAATATTTATAAAAAAAAAAGAAAAGAAAAGAAGAGACTAATTAAAAAGGTAAATAACTTTTATTAGAGTCTGAGACCAAAACACAAGACATGCTTATCACAAAGTATGCTATTTTTGTTGAAGAACTACACCAGAGGTTACAAAGAAAGATATCTTCCAGAGAACACAAGATATCACAAGACTTGGAGTGTTAAAATGACTGTTCACATCTTTTACATAAAACTTTCAAATTTGATGATGCATCTTGTTGTAAATGACCAAAAGAAAAAAACAAATAAATAATCATTTATATCAAACTGTTTTAAAAAATTAAATAAACAATACTACCTCCAACCCTCCTCCAAGACAAGATCCATTAATAGCTGCAACAACTGGTTTTTTACTTTCAACTATCATATTCATTATCTTCTGCCCTTCAGCAGACATATTTATGCCTTGCTCTAATGACTTTGCAGAATTTACCATATTTATATCAGCACCAGCAATAAAACAATCTGGTTTACCAGATATTAAAACAATACTACTGACATTTGGATTGTGTGTAACTTCTTTAAAAACCTAAAATCAAAATAAGAAAACTAAATTCAAGATAACCTAATATAAAATGAATAGGTATTATTAGTTGATGGGTGCAGTAATAGATAATCATTAGTTGGAAATCTAGTAATAGATAATCATTACTCGTGTAAGTAAAAGTTATATTGGTACCAAGTACAAGTTAAATATTTTCGGATACAAGTACTAACCTGAACTGTTTCATTTATTACATTTTCTGACAAAGCATTCACCTAAAATCATCAATCTTATCAATACATTGATTTCTATTAAGGCTGCTTTTATTACTAATATATTATGTTCTTGGACTATATAATGTTCTTGGTAAATAAGGAAATAACAATACCTTAATTTAAAACAATAACTTAATTTAAACGAATAAATTGTAACTTGCAACATAATAGAAAATAAATATTTCCATGTAAAAACCTAGCACACCTTTGAACTTTTATCATTAATTGTGACTACAGCAACATTGTCCCTTACAACATAGTTAATCAAATTGCGCTCTAAAAATAAATTAGATGTAAAATATTTTTTCAGTGGAAATTAGAGTGACACAGTAACAAGAATTTTTTACTGTATTGATAACAAATTTTCTTGCAAATACTTTACTAAATTTTCTATAAATAAACTATTACCTACTTAATCACATTCCTATTAACATTAAATCAAATATTTGAGCTCCATAAAGTATGTTTGAAAAAACATTCAAAAGGAAAACAAGCAGAAACAACTTTTTCATGAGTAAAGAATTTTACAAGAACAGTATACATTTTATTTTTCTTTATTTTACTGCAAATTAAATTTCTAAATAATGAATAGAAAATTAGACAAGTTCAGTAGGCTGTATTAAAATGACCATTTTTACAGAATAACATTTTTTTACTGTAAAAGTAACTTACTTTACACAAAAATTTGACTTATTTGTAATTTTCTTCTATATCTGCTTTAAACTTCTATTGTATTGATGTAAACTAGCAAATCATTTACTTAGGATATCTAAATTCTATCTTAATTGTTAAATTTGTTTTTACAAATTAAGAAGTAGTTTTTCAAGACTGTTTAAAAAATGTGCAAAGTTAACCAGGGGTCTGGGTAACTTTGTACACCATGAACAAAATTAGAATCGCTTTATATGTATGGGATTGGTGCAAAGTAACTACTTTTTTTCTTACTTTTTAAAGGACTAACAATTTTAAGGCTAGTTTAATTAAAAACAAAAGATTAATTTTTTTAGTATTTTGCTTAATAAAGAATATAACATGTTATAAAAAAAGAATACTGAACACAACCAACAAAACCAACACAAAACACACAAAAAAAGTTCCTTCATATGTGGGTAAATTAGAATAAAATAAATTGAAGATTTCTTTTTTTTTTTAATAAAAAAATCAAAGTTAACAAAACAGGTTTCAAATCCCATTAAAAGTTTAACTCAGGCACTATTACATTTTCTTCACAGCCTTCAATAACGTTTGAAGAGATGTGAGATGATAAGTTATAAATTAGTAGCCTTGTAAAGAACAAAAGTGGTAAAACTTCACCTGCTGAATTCCTGATACCATTACAAAAATGCTTTGTCTTGGAAGTGCTTCTTTTATTTCTAAGGGTATTTACTGTATCTTTTTACCAAGAATTTTTTTGAGCCATGGTCAAGTAGTCAGTTAGATTATAGTTGTATGTTGCCTGGTAGAACTTTTTGTATGATTTTGCTATGATGTTGAATATATTCTGTTAGAAATTCTTCATTAGTATTTGCTTATGGTTTTTTTAATGTTTGGCACAAATTTGTTTTCTATAGGTGTCTTAGTAAAAACGAGTTAATTAAATCAGGCCCAAGAAAGATTTTACATTCATTTACTTTTCTACCAGAACTATGGAGATAATTGTTCATCATGTGACATAAGCCTATTAAATATATTGATAGGAAATTATATATAGCGATAGGAAATCCAAAATGACTTAATTAAACAGTACTTTTAAAAAAGGCAGTCTCCTCTAATTTGGAAAAATAATATGGCTTACCAGGTTTTAATTCAAACTTTCCTCTCAATTTGAAACAAATTGTTCTTTGACTAACACTATACTTTGCAACAACTTGCTCTTTTGTCAGCTTTTTGGATTTTACATCTTCAAGATTTGTAGATTTTTACTTTTTAGATTTTAAATCTTTACATTTGGATAGATTGTCCTCTGTAAAGTCTTTTTATTTTTTGGTCTTAACTTCCTTTTTGTACAGACTACATCTGGTAAAAATATTACTATTAATTTAATTTCACCCTGACTTACCCAAAAAATTAACTAAAGCTGTAAAAAAGAATGAAATAACTCAGTTCATATAAAATATTAGAATGAAGTTTTAGAAAGTATCACTTTTGGATTAGAGCATCCCGCCATCAGACTCAGCAGGAATCTCATATGAGATTTACAATGGCGATGCACTGGTTTATACGCAAAAGTGCATATTTGGATTTTTTTCCATCATAAAAATACGCGACCGATGGTCAAAATAAAGTACAGTAATTAATCGGTAAAACCTTTATAGAAATTTTGGAAAAATAAAAACATCTGAATTCTTACGAGGTTTCTTGTGGTACGATGTAATTCGATGATTTATCACGAGATTTCACTGCAAATACGAAGTATTTCTAATAATACGAGGTATTTGATTAAATTGTGATGGTAATCTGTAAAAAGAGTGAATTAACTGTAAAACTGATTTAGATTTTACGATTCCCTCCGCAATTAAACACTCCATCGGAAATTAATTTTTTAAGGAGAAAAAACTAGTAAAGCTATAAAAGCTGTAATTTGATTAAAGTTTTTATATTTAGTTGCTACAAACCTATTAGGGATAGCTATTTTACTTATTTTGAAGTAAAAAAAGTTAATTTTAAACAAATATTACTTTACATATATTACTTTACAAATATGTTTACATTTAAAAGTAATTCATTTTTTAAAAAGTAGCATAGTAAAATAATATATTACATGTAAAAATTATTTACATAAAGTTAATTTTAAAAATGTGTAACTTTTACTTGTTAAAGTAATTTATTATTACTAGTAAAAGTAATTAACATAAAAATGTTATCTACTTTTTCTTTGTCTATATATATCAATTTAAAAGTAAGTCATGTGAAACTAATTTACTTTAAAAAGTAATTTAGATTTAGATGGTTTGAGAAATGTAGATAAAATGTAAAAAAAAAATAAAATATTTAATCTTTTTATTTTCCCATATTTTACAATGGTTTGTAGTGGCTTGCAAAATTTTTCTGTAATTTTGTGAAAACCTCGTAATTATAGATAAATACATCGGTAATTTCAAAATATTACTAGTTTACACTGTAAATACGATTTATTGTGAAATTATGCAAAAATATTGTACAATGATGCGTAAATCTTGACATATATCGGAGAGTGCGTGAAATTCTCTGCATCGGCCTTGGACTACATCGCACCTCTGATGTGATACCATTCCTCACCATTGTATCACATTGGAGTCACCTTTATAAACTATTTCTCACATCGGAATTTAGGCATTTACGCAATTTCCAATGGCAGGATGCTCTATTTTGGATGACTAACAACATTTGTGGTAACTGTACATTTTGCAAAGTTACCCCAATTTCTACCAAAAAAGTACTTTAATTACAAGATTGTTAAACTTAAAATTTTTTTTTATCAACAATGGGTTTAACACTTCGTATACTTTAAACCAATACCATAATAAACACTTTAAACAGTTTATTCACTTTTGAGTTCAATTCTGATCTGCTGTACAGACAAAAGTCGCAAGAAGTAATTTTTGTTTTCAACTTCTATATTTAAACAAAACAACTTGTGTTGCCAAAAATCCTGTTTATAAAACTGTTCTACATGGATTTCATATTGACACTAGAACAAACCATTGGATTCCAAAGTGATTTGCATTTGTAGTTCAAATTTTTAGTAGCTAGAGATTAAAACATCTTTGACATATCCTTGTGCAAAGTTAGGCACTTTTAAAGTGCCTTTTAAATTTTTGTCAAGAATATTTGAAACTAAACTTTTGAAATACTCTACTGTTTAATAAAAACTAGAAAAGTACAAATACCTTTCAATTCTGTGCTGTACATTTGCTTCAAACTACCCCATTCTAAATGATATATTGGATATGGTTATATAAAAGATTAAATTCATATTATAAATTTATCTAGTCTTTATTATCAATTATATTTAGTATAAAAAAAGCTACTGAAAAATAAACTCTTATCTTCGTTAAAAAAACTAAATATCACTAAGTTTCATATTTAAGATTGTAAATTATGTTATTAACACTATATAGCACTTTAGCATAGGTTAATTTCAATATATATATATTTTTTTCTCCTTAAAAAAGAACTAGCCTAAATTTTCTTTAATTTCTGACAAAATATGAGCCATTTCAACAATTAACTATTCTTCTAACTGTAAGTATAAACATTAAAGCACAGTACTGTTATTATTCTCGGTCAGCTAGGTTGGCAATCCGATATTGTTAACCTAGCTGACCGAGAATGCCATATATATGGGGTGATAGTGTTCAGATCCCAGAGTCAACTGGTGCAAATTTTGAAATCTTTTAGGTACGTCTGTGGGAAAAAAGTGACTTTGAAGTTACAAAAACAGAAAAAATTTACCTTCTTTTTTGACATAGCAAAACTGCTATAAAATCCATACCAATAATCATAGAACAGTAGAATTTGGTGGCAATGTAGCCTATGCCAATCCTAAGATTCAGGTAAAATTTTATTCTAATCCCTGTAGTATAACAAAAGTTATGGTAATTTTAGTGTTGATTTTTTCACTTTCAGTACAAATCTTTTCCAATTATAGCCCATTGCAAGCCCCTAGGCCATGATGCAGGTAACACATTGCTCTAGTTGAATATACCAACAACTTTATAAAATAAGGATTTTCATGTTTTTACCAAAATTTTTGGTTTAGGGGGGTCAAAACTCTTGTTCTTGATTGAGCCCTATTTACAGCATATGCATCTTTTTCTATATAAAACCTTACATAAATGTGCTGTTAGTGCCCCATAAACATTCTTTTAACTAACCCACTACCTTAGAAGTTAGTTGAGACATTTTAACAATTATTTTGATGAAAATTATAACAAATCTTGACATTTATTACAAATTATAAAAAAATCTTGACATTTTGCATGCTCTGTCTCCAAAAATGTGGCTGACAGATGACTACTTTTCAGGCAGACAACTATATTTGATAATTTGCAGCAAATAAAAAATTGATAAGGGAAGCAAAAACAGAATACTGAAATAGCGTCTTTAAAATTTTTTTCATAATTGTAAGAACTAAAATTAAATTTCATATTATTTACACATCATATTTGAAGGCAGTGTCTATAACTTTATTAAAACAAACATATAGTCTAATAATAATTTGATTAAAGGGTGAACCTTTTTCTGGATTTAAGACATAATTATAGAAATGAAAACTCACCCAAGCATTGCCTAAAACTTGTACTTGGTATAGACAATAGCCTTTTAACACCACTTTTTGCTTGAGATGAAAGCATTTTCAAAATAAACTATATTTTTTTAAATACTAAACAAAAACTTGACCACATTAATACATATAACAAAAGCTGGCAAAAGATTTGTGGGACATGCTTCTAAATTGTAAAACATATATCACCAAGAGAATCTTAAGTCCAAAGTGCGCAACGGTTAATTGAGAGATACTCTGCGGAACAAAATAGTTTTAATTGACATTATATTACCGTTTATTACTATTAACTTAAATTTTTAACATCAAGTTTTTACTCTACTGAAGTTTTGATAAAAAGATAATAATAATAATAATAATAATAATAAGCAAAATTAAAGAGCATTTAACATATAAATTTTAACTTCATAATGCTCTTGTTTTTGAGAGTTTCAGGTTTTAAACTTGTTTGAATACGATGGGCAAAATTGTTTCTTTAAGTGACTCAAAATGCACCGAGAATTGGCTAGTAAGACGCAATAAAACAAAATTCTGAAATACTTCGTCGCAAAATATTTTCACGCTTCTCTTAAAAATACACTAAAAAATGAATGCGTAATGTGAAAGATTTGATAACAAAAGGTTTGATAAATACTTAAAACTCGCGGTCATATCCAAAAACGCATAAGATTGAGTTATTTTCTGTGAGCCGTATAAATGTTTTGCTTCTTCCGGAGCTTTCCAGTTTTACTATTAACTTTTTATGCTTCATTCTGATCTCCGCTTTACTCCCTTGTAATTCTTAATATGAGTATACACTGCATAATAATATCACCTCATATTATTTGATATATATTTTTAAAAAATTGACATACATTATTATGATAAATATTTTAAATACGCGCCTAAAGGTACAAACTGATTGATATCTATACCCCCATAGGTACAAACTAATTGACTTCTATACACCGGTGTAAAATCCCGCATATAATTTTTGACATACCAGCCACGCAATTATCTTGCTATTACGGCGCTATTGTTCCCAAGTTGTTTGTTGTTATATGCATTATGGCCTCAAAGGTGCTTCATCTTAATGGTTTTGAAGAACTAAATAATCTAATTGGGTATCTTCACATTGATCGAAATCATCTTAAAGTTGAAAGAAAGAAAAAAATTAGCGAGGTATTTATTTCCCTCTAAGAATTGGTCCGCTTAACCTTCTCACTCTGCAATTTTCTAAAAACATTTTAAACGTCAAGATATGAGCTTTTTGAGTGATACCTTGAAATACTGTGAAATTGTGATATACACCTATGGTATCAATAGGTAAAAATAATAAGTTGATTTTTAAAAAAGAAATCATATTACTAAACAGCGGACAAAAAGTGGTATTATAAATCATATATTAAGAAGAGAAAACCTATCTGTCAAACTTTATGAAAGAATGTAACTTTTTAGTATTAAAATAGTTTGATAAATGGTCTACATAATTGGATAATTTTGTTTGCTTAGAATTTCTATGTATACTAAAATTACTAAAATGTTGACAGTCAAAATGTTCTATAATGTAGTACATAAATATTTCCAAAGTTCTTGACAGTTGATGAAATAGTCTTTAGTAGATTTTTAGTAAATTTAGCAGTTTTTGTACATTTTTTATCATTATTGATTCAATTTTGCATTTTATAACTTATATTTTTTAAAAAAAAGATACACAATTTGGTTGTATGAGTAGACAAATGGTTATTTATACAATTTTAGGAGGGACCTGTTTTGGTTGATGGTAGTCATACAATTTTAGGTATTATTACAGTTGCAAAATCATTAGCTCGTGAATCTTCAAAAAAGTATTTGCTAGGTGAAAATGAATTAGAACAATCTGAAGTTGATCAATGGTTATATTTTTGTCTATCCAATATTGCAACTGTAGATAGCTTAAATTTTAAAAATGTATTGAAGGTAAGTTGTCATTATATATTTTTGGTGAAGTCTATATATAAAATATGTTTTTTCCTTTTATTTTCAAATATGAAACTTATAAATTTTTATATTAGTTTTTTTTTTGTCTTAAAAATCTTTTAAAATCAAGTTTATTATTTTTTTACTTAGGATTTGAACCGATATCTTGAACTTCGCACTTATATTACTGGATATAATTTAACATTAGCAGACATTTTGTTATATATCTATATTCATAAGGAATATGTAAGCCATAGTTTTTAGCTTTGTCTAATCTTGTATTGAGCCAAATATGAGAAATATAGCTATAATATTTGAGGAAACATGTTACTTAACAGAGCATTTATTTGTTTTGTTTTGCTTAAGTTTGTTTTTATCTCTATAGAAAAGTATTTCCTTCTCTGAAAAAGAAAATTACATGAATGTATCTCGTTGGTTTAATCAGGTGAATATTGCTTTATTTATTTACAATATTGCTTTGATTTAAAAAATGATTTATGTAGTTTGTAGCAAAGGTATTAGAAATATTTATTTTCATTTTATCCATATACACCTTCTCTATTAAATTATTGTGAATATAGGTACAACATGTTCCTCATTTACAACAGAAGCTGCAGAATGTGTTATTCCATCGTACCAAGCTTTATTGAGCTATGTTTTTGATGTGTTATTATTGAAATAATAAATTGTATTTAACAAACTGTGCATCTGTTTTAGCAAACTGGTTTTTTAAAAAGGTTAACTTTAAGTGTATTAGTTTCTAATGTTCTTTGAATTGCTATCATATATTTTAAAGTAAAGAAGTTAAGTAAATTTTTGATATTAAGTAAAAATATTTGTTCACACTAATCGAAATCTTTTTATCCAAAAAAATTTGTTCTAATTTTGTGTTTTTAATTATTGATTTTTCCATCCTAGTTTCTAAACTTATTTAGATAATGAAGTACCTTTTCAATATAAAATAGTTAAATAAATATACACTTGCAATCAAGTAAATTACTTGTATCTAGTTTAGTAAAAGTTTTACAGTTTAGTGTTTTTTTGCATTATACACAAATTGGGTTGAGTTATGCTTACTGTTTTAACTATATGTATAACTACTGTACAAATGGATTATTTTGTCAAGATGTCTTTAAAGCTAATCTCTGTAGAACAATAATAAAAAATACCTAAGTTTATGGTTGGGTTTGATGTTACTTTTAATTTTTTTAAATATTTATATTGTTTATCTAACAAAATATTTTTTTTTAAATATGTACATTGTTTTCAGGATTATCTTGGTTTCTTTCTTTAGTAGATGAAGTAGCAATTTTATTTTAAACTTGAAAACAACATGGAAGATGAAGAGAAATCTATATGTTTACTTCCATATGATCTGCCTACATTTGACAACTGGAGTCCAATTGCTACATTTTATCATCCGCTTATGGCAGGAAGCATTGATGGTACTGATACAATGCCACACGATAAGGCTGTAATTCGTGCATCAAAGTCAATCTACAAACCAAATAAAAAAGTGAATTTTAGTACTAGTGCTATTTTAACATTTTTTAAATTTAAAGAAAAAATTTTGTCTTATATTGCTTTTATTTAGTACATGCCCAAACATATATTACTTTAACTTATGAATATCTTTTTATTTTATTTAATAAATAACTTAATTTAGGATTTTTAATCATTTTATAGTAACTTTTATCTTTCTACTATTGGTCAAGTCACGCTAAATTTTGTTTTAAGGTTACTGGGGATCCGCACAAAACGCTTATGGTACGTCATCTATCTTTTGCTACAAATGAAACTTCTCTTAAGCAGATCTTCCAGCGATTTGGGGAAATTAAGAAATGTCGCTTGGTTAGAGATGTTATTACTGGTATCAGCCGCCGGTATGCTTTTATTGAGTTCAGTCATGAGCGAGATGCAAGGTATGCTTCTCGAGAAACAAAAGAATTAATAATCGATGAATGCAAAGTAACAGTTGATTTTGAATGTAGTCGTACTTTACCTGGATGGATTCCTAGAAGATTTGGCGGTGGGTTTGGTGGCAAAAAAGAATCTGGACAGCTTCGTTTTGGAGGTATTGAGCGACCTTTTCGTAGACCAATACCATTAAACTCAAAGCGTGGAAATGATAATCGTGGAATTAAGCGAGACATTCCAGCAGACACAGTTCTTAAAAGAGAGGAAAATTTTTCTAAAAAGCATCGTGTATGATATAGGTTGGTTCTAGTCATATTGGCTTTATTAGTTCACGAGATAATGTTTCAGGAATACTGCTAGATAGTTATACTTTAAACATCTATGGCTAAGCTCTAAGATCACATTCAGCTAACTAAAGTTTAACAAATATTCCCAAACACCATCCATCTAAAGTACAATGGTTGCATCCAATAATTCAGTTTCTTTAACGTCCTCACCAATAAGTATCTAAAAGCAGCGTTAAAACTAATCACGACGTTCTGCTGAAATTAGTAAATTCATGCTACGAAACACATTTACTCGGAAAATAAAAAGCTTTAAATGATAATCTGTCGAGAAATAATGGTTTCGAAAGCCATCATGAAATTCTGAATACTCATCGTTTTGTTAATCGTTTGAATTAACGTAAGCCTTGTCCGAGAATAAGTATTATACAATATTTACATTCGAGTAAATTGCCTTGAAATGTTGTTTTCTGTCTCAGAGATAAAAAAAAGTAATCGAAATTATTTAGACTTTTGTTATTATAGTTGAGTCCAATTGATGCGTGCTGGCCACAATCTATCAGTTCTATCTTTTTTTGTCAAAATTTTCTGCGGAGTTTTTTTTTTTTCTTTATCTAAGAAAAGACTTGCAATGCTGAGAAAAAAAATAAAAAGCTGCAGATCTGCATTCGAATCTTTCATAATTTAAAAACTTTTTTGCTTCAGTTCTGGCTTGTTAAGTCTTAGATCTTTATCGTCGACTATAAAAGAATACACTTAGGCAGATTTTTTTTTTTTTCCTTTTAATGCGTCGGAAGTAACAAATGTGCTGCTTATTCTGTGGAAAGTTGAATTAGTAAATTTTTGAATGTCGAATAGAACTTATCTAATTTTTATACTTTTTTTTCGTGTGAACTATCTAAAGTGAATTATTTTAAGAACTTTCAAAATTTAAAAATCCTTTTAAATTTTTAAAAGAATTGAAAAGTCAGTAACCCCTCGTGACAAAAATTTGGCGCAAAATTATGGCTGCTAGAAAAATCAATCGTCTGAAAGGTCTCATGAACAACCGGTCTGGAACTTTAACAAGAAGAGTTGCGATTGAATTCAAGTGTGATCATTCCTACATCGTAAAAACATTTAAAAAACAAAAAAAAACATTTAGAGAAAAAACGAATTCCTGATTGCACTGATAAATATAACTGTTGCAAGTGAAATGTGCAAGAATTTGTTGCAAATTCAGAAACCGTGACTTAATCACTCACGATGAGTCATACTTTACATTTAAACATAAAAATTATGGATTTTACTCAGATGGATCGAAAAATATAAAACAAGAGCAGAAGCAAATCTGAAAAAAAAAGTTCTTGTGTGAATTAGCACATCCCCTCGCGGAATCTTTTAAACACTTATCATTCCTGCGGACTTGCAACTGACCAAACATAAAAGTGTTTGCATCATTTAAAGATTAATTCTTTTTATTAACGAGCATCACAGCGATAGTAATTATGTATTTTGGTTCTCTTTGATTAATAAAATCAATTTCTTTGAAAATAAGTCATCAAACATCGAAACAATGTTTAGATCAAGGTTTTGCGAGGCACGGGGTGTAGCAGTCTTCAAGTGGCTCACAGATGGATGTTCTTTAAAGCACATAAGTTACTCCAACCAGCGTCATAGAAAAAAAAATCACATGGATTAATATATGAAGAGACAACTGGCAATGCCCCCTAAGGAACAAAACCATAGAAATTTTTTCTACAGAAGGTCTGAGAGCTCCTAAAAATGGCATCCTTTTGATTGAGTTTCGCAGGCCGACCTTTCAGAAGTTTTAATCGTCAGAGTCTTTCTTGAGGATCACCTGATGTGTAAAGCTAATTCTTCCGACATTCGAATGGTGACATGTAGATCATCTTTACCAATTCAGTGAATTGAAATTTGTGATAAATTGTGGTCACGGGTTTTATTCCGCTGGGAGCGCGCTGGATTTCAACAAATTCTCTCCCTAATCAACTGAGTTCCAAAGAATTCTCTCCCCAATCAATCGTTTCTGATGCACAAGAAGTTCCCTTCTTTTTTCTTTGATAAATTTAGTCTTGAGGAACCAATGGTAGGTGTTATAATAGTCTTACGTTGGTTTCTCGTGATTCCCAGCTTCTGTATAAAAATTGAAGGTTGATCTCCTTGTTGGAACAAAGCGACGATTGCGATCTCTTTCATTCATCGCTGCAGTCTGAGAAATAAAGAAAATGTGGTCTTAAATAATCTCTTTATCCTTGGCAGACGTTTTTATCATTGAATATGATTGTCACATATGTACCACTAGCATATGACGTTGAACCGTAATAGGCTTACGTAATATGTTCTCAATTAATTGTAATTTGCTGTAATTATAGCATATTACGCTGACATGTAATATGCTATTTATAGGTCTCCACATGTGACAATTATATTCATTTAATGGTTACATAAATTTAAGCTGAACCACTCTCTACCTGTTAAAACTTTAAAATTAAAAGACTTTAGTTGGTTAGATATATATTGCAGCTATTTACTAATCACATTACATATGGCAAAAGTTTACAAGAATCTCAAGTTTGTGAAGGTCATACGACTTTAGTCTCTTAAGTTTAAAGAGATTGTATAAGGTCTATAAGATTTCTATTAAGATTATTAAGTTTACAAGATTACAGAGTTTTTTTTTTTAAATATTATCAGACAAAAGTTAAAAGCAAAACGCGAAAGCTGACTTAGTTTTATTTTTTTGTTTAACACAAATTTATTCGTTTACTTCTTGCTTTTTTTTTAGACAAACGAAATGTATTTCTGACCGAAGTAATATTGCGTGTTGAAAGCCATTCTTGATTATATATATATGAATTTTTTATTTCTCTTAAGTAAAATTCGTGTAACTGTATGACTTTTATAAAATATTTCAAAATTACTATATTGAGCACTTTGATCCACCGATCGATTAACCCCGCATAGTGAATGATCTGTGTCCCTGTAGGTATAGTTAGCACATTGATGATAATATTTTCTATACAATTCGTAGCTAACTTTTTTAAATCGTTATAAACCCAATACAATCATATTGACAATACATAATTGTGTGAACATTCATATGGAAATTTCGTTAAAAAATTACTTGAAATACTTTACCATGCAGAAAATCACTTTCGATGATAAAAACTGTATTTTCTATTTTTTTATATCTCGCTGAAGACTTTGAAATAATATAACGAATACATGATTTCAGGTTACATAAATGTTAATTATATTTCAATGTCACTTTTAATGGGGCAGATCTAATTACATATTGTGAACTTCACACGTTAAACTTAAAAAAATTTGATTGCTGGTTCATTTTGTTCTAACACAATCTATAGTAATGAATGGACCATATGGGGCAGAACTTGATACAGGTGATTTTTTAATATTATACTGTTCTTTATGTCTTTAGTGCTCCATTATTTTAAAATAAATATATGATATCTTGCCTTTCATGCTTTTATATCAGCCATTCACAAAACGATTACCCAACGTATATTTTTATCTCAATCCTTGATCCTTTCCATACATGTCTCCCCCAAAATAGTTTCACAGTCCCAAATTGTTGTTATTGCTCTCGGAAGGTATGATACCCATATAAATATTAAAAAAAACAAAAAAAACAACAACAACAACAAAAAAAAACTGACACAAGTATAAAAAAAATGCATAAAAAATATTTAAAAAACAGGCAGTATAAAACTACAGCATTTGAACTTGCCATAAACAAGATAAATTTTGGAATTTAACATTTTAAAATATAAACTAGGTTAACAATCTTAAGAAATAAAATTGTGTTAAATTATTAGGCTGAAATATGCATTTTCTCAAACTCTTTTACATCACTAGGTAAAATATTAGTCTCTCTAAAACGATTTTTACTAGAAATATTCTAACCACGAGTGTTCTCAGCTCATTTTACTTAAAACTTAATTAAGCGCGAGTGA
Source organism: Hydra viridissima (assembly GCF_058129835.1). Classification (NCBI taxonomy): domain Eukaryota; kingdom Metazoa; phylum Cnidaria; class Hydrozoa; order Anthoathecata; family Hydridae; genus Hydra; species Hydra viridissima. The sequence continues at coordinate 24,060,768 of NW_028324301.1, read as the reverse complement.
AGATTATATTTAATGTCAAAAGTTATTTTGCGATCTATATAACGACACTAGAATTAATTTTAAAAACTTATGATTTTTTATTCATTTTCTAAATCTTTAGCCTTGAGCAGCGTATATCGTCGTAAGTACTGGTGAGAATAAATTTCTTTTAAAATTTCTTTCTCTGTCGGTTCTTTATATGTCGCACGAAACCATTCATGCACACGGAAGTGTCGACTCGTCTAAATTAATGAAAAAACAAATGTAGTTATAAGCTTTTCGTTAAAATACCTAAGAAAACAGCAAAATGAAAAAAAACCTCTTCATTCTGCGCATATTTTCGTTTTTTATGTTTCTTTTCATCGATGATCAATTGACGATCCCATTGCGTAATAAAAGCCTAAAGTGGAAATTCATTTATTTAACACATTTAAAAATTATATTGTAAGAAGTATTTCTCTATCTTAGCAATCTACTAAAAAATAATAAAAATTATAAAAAAAAAAAGCATAACTTTGTAAATTCTTTAAATTCATTTTAAATGAATTCAGTTTGTGCTTTAAATAACAAAATAAACATTTCACAGATTTTTCTTTTTTACATGCGCGTCAAACTACATGATTGTTTAATTTGCTAGAAAAATTGAAACTTGTCTAATAACTAATACATCACCCGTAAAACTCTGACAATGTTATTAACATTTGAACGATGTTGTTAACATTTGAATAATATTATTATTATTTGAACAGTGTCATTAAAATTATGGAATCTAAAAATATTTACCGTTCTCAGCACTAAACTCTCCGACCCCCTCACTCAAACCCCCTTATCATTATTTTTTTATTGAGTGATTTTAAAAAATTCAATCCGATCTTAGAGCATGAACGTATCCATTACTAATATAACGAGTTGTCCATTAATAAAATTGTGTATCTTAATAATTGACACCTTTTGCTTACCTCGATTACCAATGCCACAAACAAGTTAATGCAAATAACAACAGATGTCAACCACCATAACACAAAGTATAACTGAGTATATCTAAAACAAAGAAAATTAAAGTTTTTTACTTCCAAATGTTAAAATTCTTTCATTTGAAGAAACATTTGATAAAAGCAACTTAACAATAACAAACCTGAAAGATTTTTGAAAATAATTTTTAATTCATGAAACAAAAATCCAAATAAAAAAGAGCAGATTCATTTTGTACATTGTGTGATCAGTTACATAAGTTTACAGATAAAAAAAAAAAAAACTTGCATCAAACATTTTTTTTCCAGTGAACTGGTATTTAACTTTACCTATTGTTCATTGAAGTGCTGTACGCATTCAAGAAAATATACCAATTATTTACTACCATCACATCCCATAAAACCACTAAAGAAGCCTATATAAATATATAAAAATTAATCAGAAGATTTTTATCTAAGGAAAAAACACTATACACACACAATCTCAACTAAGACATGCACGCTCTTACTGCAAAGTCATCAAAATTATTTGCGTAGTAATCCAGCTGTTCATACCCACACGTGATGTTTGGGTTAGTGATTCTAAAATAAAATTATATTGTTAAATATAAGGCTGAGAACTTTGTATAAAGCTTTTACATACTATTTATCAGAAATTATATATTGCTTTTTTAGACTTTTATAAACATTTAGTAAAAAGAAGAGAATTAAAATACCAATTTGGTGCAAAAGCTCATCTTCAAATTAAAAAAGGTTAAAAAAAATCAGCTCAAGAAAAATTTTTGAGATAAGAAAGCACCTGTAAGTGTTTAACGTGCCATTTACAAGAGTGGGTCTTGGACTTTGTTCTTGAAAGATCATCATTCCAATTAGAGCAAACACATAGTATATTACCTGAAATACATAAAATTGCTTAAAAGAGTCAACTAAATAATTCAACAAGAACTACAAAAATGTAATTAATAAACTCGTTTAACTAGAAAAAAAAATGCTAGTATTACATATGTTTGAGTCTTGGTCTATTTTGATGTAATTTTAAAAGAAGAAAATTAGTTAAAATATTTAATTTAATGAAAAATGCTACTTACAATAACAATACCACCAAATGATTTTAAGTTCTTTGCCAGATCAACCATTGCTTTAGCAACCACGGAAAGAGGCTTAAATTAAATATTAATATTAATTTTTTAGAGAAAAAATTTTTACTTTTGATAGTTTAATCTCGTCTTTTAATTATTTCAACAAAAAATAGTACTTTTTTTGGAAGAACTTACGAGCCAAATAAAACTAAATATTACTTAAAAAGAAAATATTTTGTTAGAGGTTTTAAGCCTCAGGATCAGTTATAAAAAAGCCTTAAATAGTAACATAATTAAAAAAAGTGTAGACTTAAAAAAAAAAAAAAAATCAACAAACTGATGAATTTACCTTAATGCTGGGAATGATTCTCAGGATTCGTATAATTATCAACATATTTGTGATGCGAAGTAAATTGTATACAGACAAAGCCATAAGGTCTTGACTACGAGAAATTATCTCTTCTCTAAGCAATATGAAAATATTTTGCTTAAAACTACTTTTATTTTTCAAATGAGCTATAACCTCTTTTTATTATGCGCTTTCATTAACAGTAACCATTTCAAAAGAAAACCTTTTACTTTTAAAATAATATTGTTATAAAGATTACAAAATTTTTAATAAACAGTATAGATAATTATATTATTCAACAAATGCTGTTTTTCTATTTTTTTTTTTTTTTTTAAATCTAAAAAGGAACGGTTATTTATTTAACCTTTTTTAGATTAAAAAAATTTTTTTTTTTAAATAAGCACACAATTACACTTACTTAGTTAAAAAGGGAAATGGTCCACCGTATAATGCTATAAATATTATCTCCACTATCTGTAAAATAATTGGACAGCAAAGTACTTTTAAAAATTTTATTTAAAAACAAACTTGTCATTTAAAAGGAAAAGAAAAATTTTCTTTTTTTTGCTGAAAATATTATAAAATATTATGAAAGTACCAAAAAAAATTTGCTTACAACAAGAGCCCACGTAACAATGCTCTCAAACCAAACATTCTAAAAAAAAATTCATCTTTATAATTTTATGACACTGGCTATTTTTTATATTGTACAACAAATATTGTACAAATTTGAAACAAATAATCAAATAACCATTTAAGATAAATTTCAATGGGAATTTTATTAAGTGAAAAAATAATTTTTTTCCTTTTATTTTAAATTTTTCCTTTTATTTATATCTTTACAAAATTTAATGGTCACTTGTTTACATATAATATAGAGCTAAATCAAACAGAAAATATCTTTGATTTTCATTAAAAATTGCCACATTTCTACTTTAATCTTGTCTTTTAACCCTTTCATGCGCTGGGTTGTTTTAAAACAACAAATTAAACTAAGCTTCCCCAATTCAAATGGTGCATTCTAATTGATTGAAAACATATTATTTTAAAAAAAGGAGAGTTGAAAAAGGCTGTAGAAAAAGTCTACTTTAACATTTCATAGTACCGCTGTCATTTTGTAGATGATTTTTTATGGGTTATGTTAGTTATGGAAAAATAATTGGTGCATGAAAGGGTTAATAGTGTCAACAATTATTAGCCCTTTTTTAGTGAAAAAAACTTTAAAGTGAAATAATAATTCAAAATTTTTTATGAAACTCTGAACCAAAATTTTACCCAAAGCATTAAATATTATTTATCACTATCATTATAAAGCGCTTTCAAATAAAATGATAGAAAAATAGATGCATTAAGATTAGATTAAAAATAGATCCATTAAGATTGTTTGTTAATTCTTTTTTCAAAAAAGTAATTTAATAAAGATCTACTTTTTTTTTTTTTGCATTATAGAAAAAAATATTTCTTTACAACTAAATTCTCACTGACAAGTCCACTAGGTCATTACTTTTTTTAACAATTCCTTTTTATAAAGTGCATAAAAACAAAAACATACTGGAATCTGATTTCTGTTTTATTTTCTTCTCAAACCAACTGTTATAACTACTTTATTATGTTAGCTTGATCATTTTCTATAAGAAAAAAACTGCTAATGAAGACCAGCTTAGTTGCATTTAAGTTTTTTTTGAGATTCTTGAAAGTTAAGATACATAGAAACGGGTGATAAAGCAGCAAGCAAATCAACAGGCAGATAATTGGTATAAAGGATTGTTACAACAACACAGAAATAGTAAGTAGCCTATTAATTTCAGAGAATAGTGTCAAATATACTATGAAAATACTAACACAGCAAATTACAGGTGGTACCCAATGCCATCAAGGATCCAGAAAATGAAAACTATGGAGAGTGAGAACAGTCTTATATTTTATCAAAACTGTCAACATACTGCATAAAATATGTTTCGTCATATACAGTTACAAAAATTTTACTTAGGAAAACTATTGGTGTTTATACAGCCATTAAAAAACCCATACTGATGGCTGGAGATTCACAAGAATAAAGTGGAATTAAGAGAGAATTGCATGGTCTTAGGAAACAAACAAATGATGCTGATTTTAACAAGATATGCTTCTGCCCACACAGCTTGCATGAAACAAAATGAAATAAAATTAATACCCTGACTAGCTTTATAAATAGATTTGAATGCAGTTGAGTATATTTGGGCTTGGATAAACAAAGAATTAGTCAAGGCTCAAATAAGGTCTGTAAGCAGATGCCATTTATAGAAGAGCTCCAAAACATGAAATGATCTTGTTAAACTGATGTAGAAAAAGGAGATATTTTTTAATTAATTAATTTTAAATGTTTACTTTGATGTACTAATTTAATGTTGTACCGATTTTGATTAATCACAGTTTTTTTAAAATATCACCCATTGTTTTTTGATAACATTTTAAAATACAGCTGTATGTTTTAGTGTGACACCCTGTTGCAAGATTTGTCTAAAAACAACTTTTCTTGTAAATAAAAGTAAAATTAGGCCGATATTGTCTTTAGTTTTTGACTTAAAATAAACGTTAAAGAAAAAAAATCCTGATGTGCATTTTTTTAAAAACAATATATGGAATAGTTTTCATTTCATTCCAATTTTTATATGAAAAATTATATTTAAAAAAAACTGTCTTTATTTGGATTAGGGTGAAAAAAGTAAACCTATTTTAAAATTTACCTTATGTGAAAAATATCTCTTTGCACCAATAAAATAAATCATTAACACCTAAAGAAATAAAAAAATAATCAAAATGAAATTTTTTATTTTTTTTTTTAGTTAATTTTATCAATCAGAACAACTTTTTGATGAATGAAGAAATCAAAATTAATCCATTCTCTAAACCTTTTCAAATAAGAGTTTAATATGAAACGTCAAAAAACACCACTTAACAGACTCAACACTGATAGAAAACTGACTTAATAGGCATTTAATCAAACAATTATTATGAAGTAAACTTAAGAAGATAGGTTTTTATTTGTAAAAAATACAACTTACCTGCTCAATAGCAAAATATGATATGAAGCAAAAGTTGAGAACCTAAATAAAATATTTTCTCAGTAGTTTATCCTCAATGTGACTACTAGTTTTAAACTTTATTGTTTTAATATTTGAAAAACGGTTGTAATAAATTTATATGTAAATGATGCCAAGCATAGAGTTAAATGGATCAGGATCTGGTTTTTCTCTGATCAGGATCTGGTTTTTCTCTGATCAGGATCAGGTTTTTCTCTGATCAGGATCTGGTTTTTCTCTGATCAGGATCAGGTTTTTCTCTGATCAGGATCAGGTTTTTCTCTGATCAGGATCAGGTTTTTCTCTGATCAGGATCAGGTTTTTCTCTGATCAGGATCAGGTTTTTCTCTGATCAGGATCTGGTTTTTCTCTGATCAGGATCAGGTTTTTCTCTGATCAGGATCAGGTTTTTCTCTGATCAGGATCAGGTTTTTCTCTGATCAGGATCAGGTTTTTCTCTGATCAGGATCTGGTTTTTCTCTGATCAGGATCTGGTTTTTCTCTGATCAGGATCAGGTTTTTCTCTGATCAGGATCAGGTTTTTCTCTGATCAGGATCAGGTTTTTCTCTGATCAGGATCAGGTTTTTCTCTGATCAGGATCAGGTTTTTCTCTGATCAGGATCAGGTTTTTCTCTGATCAGGATCAGGTTTTTCTCTGATCAGGATCTGGTTTTTCTCTGATCAGGATCAGGTTTTTCTCTGACCAGGATCAGGTTTTTCTCTGATCAGGATCAGGTTTTTCTCTGATCAGGATCTGGTTTTTCTCTGATCAGGATCAGGTTTTTCTCTGACCAGGATCTGGTTTTTCTCTGATCAGGATCTGGTTTTTCTCTGACCAGGATCAGGATCAGGCTTTCTCTGTTTTATTTCTTTTTTTGATATTACCTGCACTTTTTAACATTTTAATAACTTTTAATACTTAATAACTTTTTAACAAGAATTTTTTTCTTTCTTTAAATTAAATGAGGATTTTTATTACCTGCAGTTTTTATGTATAAATGCCAGAAAAGTGATAGGGTACCAATAATAATTCTATTATGAATAATATATATATATATATTTTAGGTGCCCTAAGAAGTCTATTCAGTCTTATTGCAGAGCACCGCGGAAAAGCAATTAACAGGAATTCACTCCTCCTTCCTAACTGATGTCGCAAAACTTGCCTAAAGGTGGATTTGAACCACAGATCCCTTACTTTTTAGGAAAAATAAACTATCCGTGTGTTTATGCAACTGAGCGCAACCTTTGCTTAAATCCAAAAGTCGATTTGTATAGTTGTTTGCTTTTTGTATAGTCGATAGCTTTTCGTATCTAAACCATATCGGTTTCATTGAAATTTTTCAGTAAGCGTTATTAAAATAAAAAACTTCATTTTTTTAGCAGAGTAGACAGAAAACCAATGTAAATAATTATTATCTCACAACATTTTGGGTTTAAATTTAAAAAAAAGTTTCTTTCTTAACAAAAGTAGTTACAAGTTTTATTTATTTATAATTAGTTTCAAACTACTTTACAGTTTTAAAAAGTGCTTAAACAAAGCACAAATTCTATCGACAATTATTTTTAAAGGACTTTACTTTGGTAAAGTAGTTGTTTACTGCTCATAAACTAGTTCATCATTTCTAATCAACGCTCTTTCTATGATAAATCTAAAAAGTTAATAATAACAGAATCACTTATGCAAAAAAAAACTTCTACACTAAAATATCATTTATTTATAAATTTGGTACATATTGAAAAAAATTTGAACAAATAAATTCTCAAACATACAGGTCTAGCCAGGGGGTGATTTTATGAGTAAAACGAGGAGGGTTAGTCCTTCAAAAATGACGAATGTCTTATAAAAAATATTAAACTGTAAGTCAAATGTTAACTCCTTCTCTTTTTAGGGGAGGGGGCAACAACCCCCTTTCCATACAACTCATGAAATACTTTAATAAACAGTTCATCATAAGTACTTTTTTAATGGGATAAAAAAAAATTGTTTTAAAACTATAAATAAACAAAAATCGCTACATGCTAAATAAACATTAAGGGTTTCATTAAAAGTTTTATATTTAAGAAATATAAAACTTATAATGAAATATGATGAAAAGTTTAAACTTAAAACACTTTATTTTCTATAACTAATTTAAAAAAAATAATTAAATAAACTGTTTCTCTAACAAAAAACCTATTAGATCACAATTGCGATTAAATGCTTTTACTTATATTTTCTGAATAAACATCACATAAACAATATCAAAAGAAAATTTAAATATTCTAAACAATAAAAGTTTTGGTTTAACGTAAAACTACTGAACGGGTAGGCAAATGGACAATTCGCAAGTAAAATCCGAGCTGCGTAACGCTTCTTAACAAGGTGCAACATTCAAACTGATACACAATCTGGCCAACTAAATAAAATCAGCAAAGAAGGAGGTTAGTTTCCCGGTTAAATGCTCTTTTTTAGTGCTTTATGATAAGATCATCAGGTCTTTTTTAAGCATATTAATAACCAAAAAAAAGTCCTGGAGTCCTAAAATTTTTATGGACTCCTAAGACTCTGGGCTAAAATAGGGACTCCATGGACTCCAACTCTGGACTTCACATCCCTGATAGAAGCAGTTTTTTTTGTTTTGTTTTTTAAATTATAAAATAAAAGAAATTTCAAAACAAAAAAAACCTTACTGATAGTTTATCTCCTGAAAATGTTGCATCAATAGATGTTGCTAACTCCACCTTTTGATAAAATAGCAAAACTATTTTACTTCAAACCATTTACATAAACCTCATGATTATTAAATTTCATAATTTATTTGTCTCAGCATAAAGGAGAATATATTTAAAGCCACTAACCGTAACCACAAGTACATTTAGCACACAAATGAAGTCACCAAAATATTGAAAATAATTGTGCAACAGAATTGATTGTATTTTTTGTAATGTAGGATGTTGAAATTCTCTACAAGGATGTCTCTAAAAAAATAAAAATATTTTAAACAATAACTACTACTGACCTCATTATTTTTAACGTTGTTGTATCACCTCTCTTCTCCCTATAATTTTTATCCCATAGATTACCTTATATTACTGTGCCATTTTCAATAACTTGCAATTTTAAGTAATTCATGTATAAAACAAAACAATTACTTTGGCTTAAAGCAAAAGTCTACCTTTTTAATTGAATCTTTGAATACTATATCAAACAGTTCTTGAAATTGGCTGGCATTGATAAAGTTTGTATTGGTTTTTACCAAAAACTAATTTGAATCAATAAAAGATGAACAATCAAAATGTATTTACAAGAAAAATAACTGATATAAAATGTAACAATAAAAAATCAAAATGTTTTTTTTTAACTGATTTTATAAATGGACAGACGGTCTATAGACGGTCTATCTATACAAACATTAACAATAATAGTTAATGCTACAAAAAACAAGGAAATACATGCACCAGAACAAGCACTTGAAGATATCTGACACAAAAAGTAATTGCCCATTATCCATAATTGTTAATCACATAAGTAACAACTGTTAAATAAGGTAACTTGTGTAATGAATACAAACTCCAAAAAGTCATTACCATAAAAGAATTTTTAGCAAAACTTATTGAACAACATTGTAAAACTTGCAAATGTTATAATTAAAATAGAGAACAAAAACAAATACTTATATATTTTTACCTCTTGTAACACAGGCATATATCTTGACTTTTTGGAAAAACGTATATCCTTTAATACATCTTGCACAAGTGAAACTTCTATACAGCTACTACACCAAAACAATAAAATATTAAATTCATTTCAGATGTAACACAAGATCATAATGATAAGTAGGAGATACTACAAAAACTGCAGCTACACCACAGTTATAAACTACAATTATAACTATAGAAAGTAACAATTTACTAAAATACTCAGGACATCATAAACTTCTAAAATTGATTTTGAGTTAAGACAATTTTACAAGCGAAGATTTTAAATACAATTAAAGGAACACACAAAAACTGCCTAAGCAGGTTTTAGGATATTTTTCATACTTTAGAAAGAAAAAGAAAAAATTCCATAATGCAAATGTACAGGCCACATATTGGGCCTGTTCCAACCAAAAAAATTTTCAGATGCTTTGTTTAAAGTGACAAAAAGTTTAAGAACTTTTTTGATTGTTTGTTTTTTGTACTTTTTATTAACAACAAAAACAAAAGTCAGATTATACCTGCAAATAAACACTGAAAACTAAACTCTTAATCTACAATAAATGATTTGTAATTAAACTGTGTTCTTTTACTGTAAATTTGAAATAACAGTAAAAGAATATAGCCATAAATACTTTACTGCAATCTGTGTTTAAGTTGTCATGAGCTGATGAACTTTATTTCAAAAGTAAAAACATTTAAATTTTTTAATATTGTAACACCTTCAGCATCAAATTATTTTGTCTAGAAAACCATAATAATTGTATCTTACATTAAAAATATACTGTTATCTTTTACAGAGTATTTAGCTATTTAATTTTACAGAACTCTACCAGAATTTTTCAATACTATGTAAATATCTTGTAGGCACTTGTATTAATTGAATGTTTGGTTTAGGGGTGACTTTTTTATAAAATCATTACAATTGCATTACTTTTAAAGCAAAGTTAATTGAATGGCAACAGGAAAAAATGGTTACAAAAAAATCATAACCTTAATATACATTCATAAATTCCATTAAAATGAGGATTTGTAATATCAGACACTTGTTAAAGTCTTAAAAATTGGAAGAAAAAATTAAACTAATCTTATAATAAATGCAGCTCAATTATTTTAATGAAATTCACAATAAATCAGCTTAAAAAGTATGTTATTAAAATGAGAATACCAAGCAGTTCCTGAAGGAGAATTATGATAAGAAACACCAAGCAAAACTTCAAAAGCAGCTCTGATGCCACATCTTCTTCTAATAAAACTGCTTTGCATTGTTTGCTAAGCCATAATAAAAACTCTTACATAACAGTGATAAATAAGAAGGAACTACTTTTTTAAAAAAAGAAAAAAAAAAACCTGTATAACAAAGATCTGTTATATACTGTTAATATCAGCTTAACAGAAAGACAGCTTATTTAAAGTGAGTAACTTACAGTGAATGAACCTTTGAATTGATTATAAATTACAGCAAGTAAAACATTCATGAAAAAGTACATTCCTATAAAAAAAAAGTCAAAACACAAGATGACTTCTGAGAAATCAAATTACTTACAATCACTAAAAGTTTTATCATAAAATTGTTTTTAATTTAAACTATTTACAATATAAAAATAATATTTTTACATAAAAAATATTTATTTACCTATTCCTAGAAACAAGATAAAAAAAATTGCATAAAATCTATTGTCTGAATATGCAGGCATCATCACTAAAAAACAACCAACAGAATGCAATAATTTTTAACATAACTTAAACAATTACAACAAAGAATAAAATTATGATTCAAGTTTTATATTTCTGAAAAAAATTAATTTTATATTAAAGCATTAAACGCCACCCTTAACAAGATAACATTGCCTTTATCAATTACTTGAGCAGAATTGCGGCTTGTGAAACCCCAGAATATTGAAAAATCTCAGTAAGAATGCAGAGGTTTAATGTTTAACTGACTTTTTATTACTTCATTTGCATCTTGAAATATTTGGTAAAACTGTTATAGGAAAACAAATAGTTACCATCTGGGTTGTTTGCAGTAGTCAATAATGTAATAAGTGACATGATTGCGGCACCAAGATCATAGAAATATGCTTTTCCTTCATTCTTGTTATTTAACATATCTAGTGATCCTTTGCTACTCTAAAATGAAAAAAAAAAATTGAACAAAAAAAAAAAAAAAAACAGTTTGTAGTTCTCAGCTTATTAGGTAATTAAGTGTTAACAAAATGACAGGAATATCTGGCATGCTATATTTATCCACTTTTAGATGAAACTTAATAGTTACTCTTACTGATTGTCATGCTGTATGTTTAGTAGTTGTTTAGTTGTGACATAAACAGAGGAACAACTTAAGATGTAAATTATGAAATTACAACTTTCTTTAGTCATAATTTTGTAACAATTATTTCAGATAAACTTACTGTGTTATTAACAGAAATTATGACTGATTGCTTGTTAAAATCTTCAGGTGCAAACAATACCATACCAAACATTGTAAAAAAATACAAATGAAGTGCCAGCAAGAACAGTACACTAATAAAAAAGCAATAAGTACACATACATACAAACACCTAAATTAATATTTCAAACTTTATATCAAAATAAAAGACAGTTAAATAAAAGTTACAATAAAGTGTATTTTTCATATTTTACAAAGTAGTTTTTTTACAAGAAGCATTACCTTAAAATTTGAGGAATAGATCTTTGTATGCTATTAACCTAAAATAAACTATGTTTTAAAAAAAAACTCAATCAGTATTCGCATTTTATGAATACCAACTTTTCTTAAAGACTGACACTAAAGAGCAGCAATTTTTGTGAAACAGAAAGTTTGATGGAAGTATTTTTATTGTCACAAAATAGGAGCAAAGTTTTATTGGTTGCATGAAAGTTAGTAAAAGATACTTATAAAAATGTTAAACAAACTTGACATCTTTATAAATAGTGAATTCATTTTTTCAAATTCTTATAAGACTTACTCTAAGTTAAAACATATCAAACAAGGCAAAAAAAAAAACTTTTTCCTAAAGTTTGCACAATTTTTATTTTGAAAACATTGAAGCAAAAAGACTTTTATTTTTATTTCAAATACTAAAATTATTGCTCTTAAGGTCATTACAATGATTTGATTTCATTGATTGCAATGCAATCATTGAGAAAGGTTTTAGAGTAAACTACAAAGAGTGGGACTCTTTTCTTTGTTGCTTTGTAAAAACTATAATAATCAAAAACTATAATAGTCGCTAACTGTTTTTTTCATCAATGAAGAATTCTGTATGAGGAAGAAGGGTCTCAGTAGGCGTCGGATTCTCCATTTCTATATTAAAATTATTACATAAAAGTAAAAGAGTAAATAAAATTGTAAAACAAACTAAAATACTTAAATTAAATTGCTAAACAAAAGTAAACTTTGTTTAAACTTAAATATTATGTTAAATATTTAAATATATTTAACGTTTTTTATATATTTCAATATTATAATAAATATTAAAACCTAAATAAATATTTGCAATACTGAGAGAGATTTTAAAAAGCATATATTTTACCTCATTACATATATGACCTAATGAAACAAACCAGTCAATATACGAAAAGAGCAAAACAAATCCAAAAGCAAGTAGCCAGTAATTGTGCTTGGCATGTCTTTTGCCAAGTATAACAATCTAAAAGTATATCAACATGTTTTGTGACCAATTAATTTTTGTCTTTGTCATCAGGATGATAAACTGTTAGATTCATTTTTACCTTGCATATTAGGTCTACTGACATAACAATCAAACAAAGCAATTCTATAGATTCTGTGACGCCGCAAGGGAATTTATATCTATCACCCCTCTTTCTAGGGTCTGAGGACCATCTTAAATAAAACAGTTCAATTGGTTGTAGTTTTTTCTTTCTTTTTTATAATAGGGAGTCATTTTTGTAAAATACAAAAGAAAGAGAAAAAAAAAAAAGGAATTAATAGCACTTACGTTAAAGAAGATGGTGGCTCAAAAAAAGGTAGAATAAGAAGTATTGCTATTGTATATCGAAACAGCCTAAAAAACAATAAATCATGCTCAAAAATTGTTTTATTAAAAAAGTATTTGCTCTTTTCATAACTTAAAAAAAAATTAATGCATTATAAATTTAATTCATTATGTTTTACAAAATACTTGTTGAAAAAAAATTATGGTGGGAATTAAGTCAGATTAGCAAATTTTAAAAAAATTGGTATTCATTTTGCAACTTTGTGAAATACATAATCTATATTTTGTTTTATGCTCATACCATGTTTTCAGACTGAAATTTTTCTTTTCAAAAAATGGTAAGAGTAAAGACTAGCCATAAAAAAATGTAAGTTTTTTCTTCATCACTATAGTTTAGTTAATTTGAGATCGCCCATCAGCAAGATATATACAGGGTGTTCAAACAGTAACCCACAATTTTAACAAAAGCTAGCAAAAAGAAAAAATAATCAAACTACAGTAAATTTTATTTCAAAAATGCAACTAAATTAGAAATATTTTTTGTAGTTTATAATAGATGCTCAAAATGGCCTCCATTTTCTCGCACAACAGCTTCCAAATAGGCCACCAAATTGTTGATAGCTGTAGCTGTTTTTTGCTGTGAAATGTTTTCTATTGCTTGCTCAATGCAATTAACTTATTCTACTTTAGACCACATAATGCAGCTCTTAATATTTATTTTGTGATTGATGTAGAAGTAGCATTCACTAGTCCAAAATACAGAAGTTCCTCGTTTTAAAACAGCCAATTAGCAAAATTGAGTTGAAGTGGTAAGCCTGTTGCTTAAAACTCCTGTAGCATGGTGAACTTGTAAGGAAACATTTGAAGCTTTTTGCGGAGGGTATGATGAATGGATGTTTTAGGGATTTTGTTAAGCGGAACAGCAACATGTCTCCAAAGCAATATAATGCAATGATTCCACCACAACCAGTTTTAATTCTTCTTCTAAAGATAGGCAACCTGATTTCTCCTGGTCAAGAACACTGCCTGTTTCTTCGAATTTATCAACTAATCTTTTGATATTGTGTGTGGTGAATGAGTCTTTTATTAAACCACATGCTTTTTTGAACTTTCATAGTACTGCTGCTGCACTTTCACCCCCACTTCCATAATAGCATTTGATAATGAAAATTCTATCTTCCATAGAAATATTGTTCATGGCTGTATTCTCAAAAATAGCAATCTACAACATAATATTCATTCTTATATATATGTTTAAAAAAAGAACATTCTAGAAATATTCCCATTGGTTAATTAGTAACAGACAAATGAAACTGTGCATTATTTATCAAACACCTTGTATTATTCTATTATTTTATAAGGTATCTTTTTTATGAACAACCAAATTGACAGCATCTGATGTGAATTTTGTGCCATTTACTTTAAAAACAAAAATGGGAAGCAAAAACTGATATAAAGAAATTTATTTTGAGATTTGTTTTGCAACTGTGTCATGCAATAAAAATAAGTTATATTTTAATGCTAATCATCATTATAACTGTAAAGAATTAAACTTAAACTGTAAATGTTTTACAAAAACTCAACGTTTATGAATTTTAAAAAAAAAAAAAAAGCCAAAAAATATATTGTAGAATTTTTTTACCATTGAATATATTTTGAATGATATAATCTATATCTATACAATGAGATTTTATCAACTTTGTGATGTATAGATCGATGCTAAATAAAAAACAAATAACATTTATGATATGTTGACAGTTTAACAGTGAAACAACATAAATTTAAAAACAAGCTTTTGAAAGAATACAAAAATTTAAGTAATAGAGGAGTAATGATAAACAGAATAAAACTTTTATAACACACAAAAAACATTTATAAAAAAAAGAATAAGGAAAATTTTTTAATAACTATATTGCCAATATATTTTTATCAATTAAATACCCATAAAATTTAAGTTTAATTTTCTTACCTCTATTGCATCTTCTATAAATACTACTGCTTGTAGATGAGCCCGAGCCAAACGAGTATCTTAAATACAAAAGTTCACAAATAATTTTTTATTGTTGAACTTGATTATTTTAAAAATTAAACTTTTAGAAAATTACACTCAAATGGTAATAAAAAAAATTGTTTTAAAAAAAAAGACATATTATGATTTACTAGAAAAAAAAATTCATAGCCTGAAAAAAAGCAAATCTCTCATTTGTTTTTTTTTTTCATTGATTTAACAAGATTGTTGCATATTTTGGTTGGAACTCTTCTCCAAATGGTATCTACTTATGAACCTTATTTGGACCTAGACTAATTTTTAACCCATCTAACCTCAAATAGATTTGATTGTAGGCAGAAACAATATTTTTATGGCAAAACTGTCACCTTTCAATTTGGAATATGCAGTTCTCTAGGGTTTCTATGTAGGTGTGTCAATTGGTTGAATTTGTATAGATATTATGTAAACCTACCCCATTTAAATAAACACAGCCCCAACACTCCCTCCACCACCTTACAACTTCGGTACAACAAAACATTTTCTATATTTTCCAAATTTAAATCTATTAACAAGAACTTTTCTATTTCTACTTATTACTTTAAAGCTATTATCATCACTGAAAACTACTTGCTTCCAGATTTCCATAGACCAAGTAATTCTCTCCTTACACCACCTTATTCTTGTGAGCCTATCTCTGGCCATCATCATTCATTTTTCTAATAGCTGCGTAAACACCAATGTTTTTTCTAGATGCCTATGTCATTACTTAAGTATTTCTGAAGCAATTCTTAGAAGATAATCTACTTGCTATTTTCCTGTTGCTAATCCTAGAGCCATTTATCATAGCTATTGCCTCTCACTGTTGTTTCATTTACTGGTTTTCAGCCCATTTTTATAAATCTTAACTTTCATATCTTCTCAAAGCCTCAAAAAATAAGCTGGTCATCATTAGCAAATTTATGAAACCTTTTATAGAAAATGATTAAAATATTATAAGCTAAAAAAATATTTATGAACAACAGTTGGTTTAAGAAGAGGTTTGTGCACCTATTTTTTTTTTTAACAACATTTTCCAGTATATTTTTTTGTATGCAATTAATAAAACTGAATTAACAAAAAAAGTAATAAACTTTCTAGTTTAGTTAACTTTTTTAGTGACATTAGTTTGCAAAAAAAAAGTATGTCTTCATGGTCACTTTTTTATGTTTTGAAAAAAAAGAGTTAACAATTTTTATGCACTTATTTTTTTTTTAAACTAATGTATAGCCTCATATAAAAAAATTGCCAAATTATATTTACCATCTGATATTTCTT
Organism: Hydra viridissima; assembly: GCF_058129835.1. Classification (NCBI taxonomy): domain Eukaryota; kingdom Metazoa; phylum Cnidaria; class Hydrozoa; order Anthoathecata; family Hydridae; genus Hydra; species Hydra viridissima. The sequence goes on along the minus strand of NW_028324301.1, from coordinate 24,044,386 downwards.
GAGAGGAACATAAATTGATATCCATATCCATTGAATAACTTAATGAGTTAATGCTATTCATAATAGGTACTATAGGTACAGAATCTGATATTGATTCTGATTCTGAAGCCATATTTGGTGGTAAGTTTGTTAATGAACCATAGGTTTTGCCCCAAATTTGGATTTCTTGAAGATCACTATTTGACATTAACAACTAAAATTAAAAAAGTCCATAGAATATATTATCTGTATATAAACTTGTGTGTACATTTGTATGCATATATATATATATATATATATATATATATATATATATATATATATATATATATATATATATATATATATATATAATTTAATCAATATGTAAACAGACTTCTTTTGACTATTTTATTTTTATTTCTTGTAATTTGCTCTCTGATTTTGTTGTATGTTAAACTTACAAATTTTTTCAAATATTAAACAGCAGACGCACATGGTAAACGAGTGATAAGGGTTAATTAAAAGGGAAATGTAAACGTCCAGAATGCTACAATAAATTTATAGAAATACTATGCTATACTGTTTCATAAAATGTATTAATTCAGTTAAAATGTCATAATTAAAATGCCAATATCATAAAATATTAAATATGGTTATAAATTTATTTACGTATTTTACGATAAAAGTGAGTTTTTTTTTTACTTTTCTACTAAAGCTACTTTTTAATTTTCTACTTACACTGACGTTGGATTTCTTGAACTTAGCTAAAATACGCGCAATATAATTTTTGTTGAGGACGCATTTAAGAGATGACTTATTAAACATGATCTTTTTTTTGTAGATTTATGCAGAATTTTGATTTTTTTTGCAATTATCTTTTTCACAATTAGATGTCCATATTAATAGTCTTGAGAAACTAAAGAGGTGCAAAAATGAAACCTTGTAGATCTCAAAAACTCTTTAAAAATTAATAATATAGTTGAATGATAAATTATTGATCACGATAAAACCACATAACTTATCAGAATATTTGAATGGTGTAAGAAGTTGTGACAAGCGGGGGTATGTTTTAGGTCAGCGCTGGCCAGACTCTTTGAAACGAGAGCCGCGTTCAAAAATTTCGCCAAGAAAATGTTAATCTTTTTTTAAAGATGTTTTGCTAAATAGAAAATTTTTTTAATTAAATATGCTGGCAACTGGTGGCGAAGTAAATGTTGTAAAATATTTTATAAAATAAAATTTAGATTTTATGGAAATAAATTTTTAAAAAGATTTTCGTACACAAGATTTGTTTACTACTTAATACATAGTAATAGGATTTTCAAAAGCAAAGATTATTCTTTAAATGTAAATTTGTTTACAATTTCAAATTCCCTTGAGAATTTTCTAAAGTGCATTTTAATTAAGCTATATAAAAATATGATCCACTTCTATTCAAGAAAATGAGTTATGTTAACTAGAAAATTAGTTAAATAATTGTTCAAAGAGGCATTCGCAGATCATAAACGTTTTTAAAAAGTAACAAAATTACAACGGTTATGAATTTTCCGAACTTTACTGTTAAGTTTCCTAAAATCTGGCTTCAAGCTTGTAGTCCAAAGAAACTCTGACTAATGCTTGCTGTATAAATCTATTTTATTAGGGTTAGCGTAAATAATGTAAAAATAAAACAGAAACAACACTGTATTCTCTTAGAGCTTTGGTTGGCAGAAAGCATTCGAAAAATATTGAGATAAAATTGAACTGAGGACGAGCTTTAAAATGTACTTTCTTATCATATTCTAAACAAAACATTAAAACAATAAAAAAAAAAACTTTCCTAAAAAACGAATATCAGAAAATATCAGAAAAGCACTAACCTAAATATTTTAACATACAGCATTTTTCAATTGTGGCTAGTTTCGGTCTCCCCGAAAAGAGCAATTCTAAAATTATTTATCTAAATATTTCTTTCTTTAAAGAAAAAAAAGAGAAAAGTATAAAACTAACTATTTGATAAAAGAAACTGATTTGATCTTTAATTTAATTGGACAAATCTCATAGTGGAAAATAAAGATTCACATGCGTGCTATAAAACTAAAATTTAAATAAACTAAATAACAATTTCTCTCAGTTGAGGGTATTTAACTTCAGACACTATCCTCCAAAAATCCGATAAAGTTAGTGTTTTACGCTGCATCAGGAAATTTTGATCTTCTTGGAATTCTAATAGTTCTATTTCAAATTGAAATACTTCTTCATGGATGTTTAATGGAATCGGACAACTATCACTAATAATATCAAATTAAAAAAGGATTTACTATTTATAAGTCCTTAAAATGATTTAAGTGCAAGCAAGTCTTTGCTAGTGTAATGTCAATGGCAACACTAACAAATTGGTAATTCCTTTTTGAACATAGTCCTTGTATCTGGACTAAAGTTGAATCTCAGCCATCATAATCTGAAAAATATAAAGAATAAAATTAGGCAAAACAAATGTTAAATTAAAGTCTTAGATATGAAATTGCATTATGCAGCTTTTATTGCTGTTAATATGTTGAAATTTCTGCTTATTATTATTCAACTTAAAGGAAAAATATATATTTCTTTTTCAGGTCATTTTCTTGTCGTACAATCACTAAAATTATAATTTAATGGAGAAGGGTCAAGATAGCAACCTAATTTCATAGGAGAAGACATTTCAAAAGTAATTTTTTAAAAAACCACTTAAGTGTTAATACCAGCGAAGATTACCAATTATTTGGATAATTTATCAAAGTTATTTGTATGAGACAAAACGTCGGCAGGAATAGTTTAATTCTTACTACGGAAGCATATTGGAAAGTGCGAGTAAAGAGCAAAATTATTTAGTAATAAATGTTGAAGTCCCTTCATTACCTCGTAAAAGGGAGCGTCCAAACTGTAAGTCAGACTGCAATATTTCAATCACTTGTATAAGGGTGTCAAAGTTCTAAGTAATCTGTAGGTAAAATTATAGCGAAAAAATGTGAGCAATCTATGTTGAATTTTAGGTTGCAGTTAACAATAACAAGCGTTTGAACATATTAGAAGAGACTCACAAAGTACTGACAGATGATTTCTCGAAAGATTAAATCAAATTCGTTAAGTAAAAACTAATTAGTAAATGCTAAATCTAAATATAGTTTAGTCAATTTTATCGGGTCTGTTTTCTAATGCTTGGAAATAACGTTTCGCAGAAAGATGTTTGCGTTACCTTATATTTTACATTAAAATAAAAGTTATTCTAATTGTATAAGAGAAATATTTTTTTCTGGGTGTTTACTTATTGTTCTCACATGATTATTATAACCGTGCAGCACTAAGAAATTTAACATAAAGTAAAATATATTGATATTTTAAAAAGATTAATTAGGGTATTTATCAAATATATTTACAGCAAAAGGTATGATATATCTATTACTGCATATTTATCAAAATATTGATATATTTACATCAAAATAGTTTCATAAACTATTTAAGAAATAACAGAATTCAAAATACTCTACTGCTATCAGCAAAAAGATCGGGGAGGTCAGTTGAAGGGAAAAAATATTCCTCGGGTGTTAGTTTCTCTCTTGGCCAACATTTTACTGTTTTAAAGATTTGTAAATAAAAATACAAGTTCCAATCATTTTTTGTTTTTATTCGAAGTTCTCTGCTCTCCATTTAATGGTTTTCGCTTCATTGAATTTAAAGGATGCTTCTTCAAAGTATTCGAAGAGTTTTGCCTTTGCGCGTTTGACATTGGTTCCTTCAAAGGATTTGAAGGTGTCTTTTTCAAAGGTTTCGAAGAAGTGTTTTTTGAGCGATCTGATACAGCTTGATTTAAAGAATTTGAGTTTGTTGCATTTTTGTTATGCTTTTCCTTAAGCTCATTAATTTTTTTCAAAAATCTGTCAATTGTATACTGCTTTTCAATTTCAAACTTTGATCTTAAGTGTTCCTCTAAATCCTGGTCGGTAAATAATATTGGTTTTTTAAGGATATTAACGCATGCTGAAATAGGGTTTTTATCATTTTCTGGCAGGAAATTTTTCAACTGAATATTCTCAATCGATTTATTTAGATCTTCCAATTTTGTTTCCTTCATGCGTAAATGTCTGTAGTAAATATCTTTTAGCTCATCTGCAGGTCCTTTTTCAACAAACGAAGACCCCTTCCTTGAAAGATAAGGCATGAGCTTTTCTTTATTTTCATCTTCAAAATCATTTAAAATATTATTCGTAACAAGGTACGCCGTGCACTGGTTTTCGAAAAAAGTTTTCAGCGAAATTTTAGCTTCCAGCAGTACAATTTTATCTACGAATGAAGAGCTTTCATTTGAGAAGACTTTTTGAATAATTTCGTGCTGTTTTTCTTTCATTTCTTTAAAAGGTATTTGTGAAAGAAAATCGAGATACTCGTTTAGAATCTTTCGTTCAAAGTCTCTGTCTTCGCTCTCAATATCTTTTACTAAATCCGTTATAACTGTTGTTGGAGCATTGTCATCAGCAGTATTGTTAGATGAACGTATTAAATTCAAATAGTGCATAACTAAGCCACACGCAAGATTGAATGCAGTAACAGAGAGTTTTTCCTTAAATTCCATATTCAAGTTTTCTGTTCGGGTATTAGAAATACAAGGTAAAGTAGCTATTAACCTATTTGTTGAGCTTAAGTAAATTTTATAAAAAACCGAAACACACTTGATTGTTTCAGTTATAAATGTAACAAGACTTTCAAGGCTATTCGTAAAATTTTGTTCTGCTTGAGAGAGCAATTTATTGCACTCAAAATCGTAAAAATGTTGCATTTCTTTATACTCTTTTTGGATGGAATTGAGAACTTCGAAGATTTTTTCGTCGGGAAATTTGTTTACTTCTTGCAGATCATTAAATAGAATCTCTTCACTTTCAAGAACTTTACGCATCAATTGTTTAAACGTCGAAGTAAAATGTTTCTGTAGTCGTATGGCTTCTTGTTTGCACGAGTTTAATAGAAGATCTGTAAATTCTTCGGCTTGGTGGCTGTGCATAACAAATAAATTTTCTTCGTACGCTTGCGCAAACTCGTCGATTTTTTTATAATTTGAGTTCATAATTTCTTGAGTTAACCTGGTCCTCTGATTCACTTGTAAGTTAAGAAGTTGGTTGTATAAAACTTGATGCTCGTTGTGCAAAAAACGTGCAACTGATTGAATTTCCTTTAGAAATGTTAAGTTTGAATCCATTAAAGACTTTTGAATTCTATTTTTGTGATCAACCAAAAGTTTCAATGCTTTTTCTTTATTATTTGGTGCATTTTTTTGCTTCTCCAATATTCTATTTTTCACTAACTCGAAACGAAATTTAATATTTTTTACATTTTTATTGATCACAATTCTATTTTGAACGCTAATAATTGCTATAGATGAAGTGACCTGAGGGAGCTCAGAAACAATAGCTAATAACAGCTTTAAACATTTAAGATTAAGCATGAACAACAGGTGTGGTATATTCTTCAATCCAGGCGATTTTTCTACTGCATAGGAGTTCTCCTCGATATCTGCCAAAAACGATTTCGTTATATTTGCTAAGTTCTCACTTGTCATTAAAAAACCAGCTAGATCTTTGCAATGGCACTCTTCCAACCGTTGCTCATTTTTCGCTTTAATTTCCATAACAGTTTCTTCTGAGATTAAACAATCTTTGCAAAGTAGGTTTAAAACGAAGTTAGTAACATCACAAAAGGTGTTGGCTCTCAAACTAATAATTTTCTGAATGTTATAATCAAGTAAAGATAATAAATCTAAATGTAGCGATGGACTGGTGTAGTTATCTTTTGGCCAAACGAGGTCTTCTATTATGCACGCGGAATAAACTTGGAAAGAAGAGCTTACACAGAGCATTTGGTTAAGCAATATGGAGGAGTCGTTAAGGCACAGATACATATTTTCATTAGCGTTTTTGCTTTCAATGTAATTTGTTGTTAGATTTTCTTCTCTATCAATATAACTTTTGTCTAAAAGTGTGTTGCAATGTTGGATGTCATTACTTTCTTTTTCGTCATCGTCTTCAGAAAAACTGAATTCAGAATCGGTACTGAGTTCATCGATATCTCTCTTTGGTTTAATATCAACTTTAATTTTTTCAAAACTTACTTTTTCATTTTCTTTTGACAACCGAAATGCTACATACTTTAGTAAAAACAAAAAGGCGACAATCGTGCTAAAAAACGATATAAAAAAAACAAGTACAGCGTACCAATCAAAGTTTTCAACAACGTTTTTATCTTGATAAACTTCTATTGATAATTCTTTTATAGGCATCTTGAATCTAAGTAATAATTGCAATCAATGTTGGCATCTGCTGTGATCAAACTGCTTTTGTGTTATCACTTATGAATACTTAAAACATAGTAGAACAAATAAATGTTTTGCCGTTGGCTAAATAATATCGCATCTTAAATTTATTGAGCTAGCTCTAAAAAACCATGATATCTAAGAAATAATACTCGCATTTGTTAAGCTCATTTTTCTTGTTATAGATTCGTCACGCAATCTTGCTTTTTGAAACCATGAAACTTGCGTGATCAAAGAATTACTGAAGCTATTAAGAGCAACCGCATTAAAACAAAAATTATTGCTTATATTTCTTTTACATTACTTTGTGAATTTTTAACAAATTCTTGGCATGTTTTTATTTGAAATAATTCTTAAATACGCTGAATCAAACTGATTAACATTTGAACGGTTTTTGTTGAACAAGTTTGGTTGCCAAGACAATAAATAAAGTTGCACGTGCAAACCTCAAATACCGAAACTACTGATCTTCATAACTTTATGGCTCAAATATCAAAAGAAAAATTGGGTTGTTTTAACTGCTTACTCCCATTAGTTTTTTTTTTTTCAAGTTGCAGAATTTAGTAAAAATAAATAAATCTAGTTTAAAAAAGGACAGGAATAATGTTCTTGCCAATTTGTTCTTTTACCGTTTTCAGTAATTTATTTTACGGTAAAGCCCGTTTATCCATGTCCGATAGCTAGTGATTACACAAATGGTGTAAAGGATTTAAGAATTCGATTCTTTTAAAATTATTGACTTACACAACAAAGCCTATCCACTCCGGAGTAATATCATATAACTCTATGTAATTTTATCGCAAAGCATTCTGGGATGTCCTGCCGGACCATTGAAACTTTATAATATTAAATATCAAGTTGTTTTCTTGCATATTTCTTAAAGAATTTTGACATTAACTATAGCAATGCCATCATTTTGTGCTGCTCTAAACTGTGGAAATAAGAGTGGAAAATGCTGTAAAGATATTTCATTTTTTCGTTTTCCTAAAGACGAAAAAAGGCAAGCTAATATCAATATTTTACTTAAGTACTACTTACTTTATATTTACAATTGAGTTTTAAATTTTAATTCATTTAGACGTAATTGTAATTATTAATAGGTTTTTTCCTTTCTAACTTTTTATTTCATTAAAACTTTATGAAATAAAAATTGTAACTTTTGAATATTGTAACTTTTGAAAATAAATGCTCTTTTTAATTATTAGATGTAAAAAGTGGCTCATCAACTGTCGTAGGAAAGATCTAGACAACACACCTTTGGTATTTTTAAACAAAAATTTTTATTTGTGCAGCAATCATTTTGAAGACACAATGTATTATCTTACAAATAATGGTGGAAAACGTCTCTTACAATCAGCAATTCCTACTATTTTCAATATACCAAATCCTCCTCCATTTGTTGGTTGCAAGAGGAAACCACCATTAGAACGACATCCAGTCCCAGTAAAAAAACGTGATGTTTATTTACCTGTTAATTCAGATAATATTTCAGAGAACAAATTGCCTTTTAATGAAATCAATTCCAACAAGGTTCAAAGGCTGCTATCAAGATTGCGTGTCAAAAATACTAGATTACATAAACAGGTTGAACATTTAAAATCCAAAAAAAAAATTCCACAAATCTGTGATGGATCTATAAATCATATCTTAAAATTATCCAGTAAATACTTATCACCAATACAAGTTAGTTTTTTTAAAAGTCAACTCCTGATGAGTAAACGAGTCAATAAAGGAAAACGTTGGTCAATTAGTGACAAGATTTTGGCATTGCGACTTCTATTTCATAGTCCTCAAACTTTTAATGTCTTACGAACAATATTCTGTTTACCAAGTAAAACTTGTTTACTACTGTTTTTGTCTCGTGTATTTGCAGATCTTCAAACAGGGTTTTCTCCTCAATTATTTTCTCTTTTAAAGTTACGGGCTGAGGCAATGAAACCATATGATCGCAATGCCAGTCTTGTTATGGATGAGATGTCATTAAAGCAGCATTTAGAATATGATAGATATTCTGACACAGTTTATGGAATGAGAAATGGAAAACTTTTAAATCAGGCTCTTGTTATTATGGTTAGGGGCTTGTCAAACAAATGGAAACAACCAATAGCTTTTTTTTATAATAATTCAACAGTATCAACAGCTGACTTGGCTTTTTTACTACGTGAAACCATTACCAAAGTTCAAGAAACTGGTTTACACATTAGATGTATAGTTTGTGATCAAGGAGCTACTAATATAGCTGCCTTACGTTTGCTTGGGTTTTCCAAAAATTTGCCATACTTTCTAAATCCTTCTATTGATAGAAAAATTCATGTTATTTTTGATCCTCCACATTTAATAAAAAGCATTAGAAACAATTTACAGAGACATTACATTGATATTAATGGTGAAATTGTTTCTTGGCAACATATCCAGTCTCTATACAATTTAGACAAAATAAACTCTGTGCGTCTAGTACCAAAACTAACAGACAGGCACTTAGACCCTGGGCCTCTTTTATCTATGAAGTTAAAACTTGCAACTCAAGTTTTCAGTTATCAGGTTGCTACTGCATTATATTGCTGTTCTAATACAAATTTACTGCCTTTGAGTGTCATACCAACAGCAAGATTTGTTGAACGTATGGATACTTTATTTGACATATTGAATTCATATAAGTTGTATGCTGACAAACCAGCTCGTTGTGCTCTAACTTTAAAAGGAGATAGTATTTCTCAACTGGAAGAGTTAAAGTATTGGATTGAGAAATGGAATTTTTGCGGTGTTAAAAATCAAGCAAGTATATCATGTCACTGGGGTTTAAGTGTCACAATAAATAGTGTGCTAACCTTAACTAGAGAGCTGTTTTCTGAAGGTTTTGAGTTTGTTTGTACTTCTCGATTCAATCAGGATTGCATTGAGAATTTTTTTTCTATTATTCGAAGCAAAGGTGGATGGAATGACCGTCCTAATGTTCGACAATTTCAAGCTGCCTACCGAAATGCCTTACTTCTTTTATCTGTGGAGAAAAGCAAATCCAATAGCAACTGTATAAAGGACTCAGATTTTGCCACAGCTTTCAATCTAAATGAATTTATGAAGTGTTGCAATCAAAAAATCACAGATTGTGGGATTTATCAAGTAGAAAGACCTAAGGAAATCTCTTATTTTCTACCAGGATCAGTTTATAGGTTTACTAGAGAAATTTCAATGAAACCAATCAAACAAGCTCTTTCACACATGGCTGGGTGGCTTGTTCAAAAAGTTAAGTTGTGTGATAAGTGTGAAGATACACTCTTTCTTGGTTCAACTGACAATCCATCAGCTTTTATGTCACTAGTTTGTGAAATGGAAACAACTTTTATGATATTCATAAACAAATATCTTGAAAGAAAGGGACTGGCCATGATTCTCATCAATAAAGTTAAAGAATCCTGTCACTTTCAGTTTTTGTATGACCTGCATGAAGAACATGCACATAATTTAGAAAAAAACATTGTTCGGCTTTTTGTTATTACAAGAATTTTTTATTTCATAAAATTTTTAAACAGGGATCTGAACCCACGTAATAAGTCAAATTCAAAAAAACTTGCACGTATTGTTCATAATTGATATACATGTTAATATTTCTTCAATATATTTCTATGTAATTAAATGTATATTAAAAAGTTTTATGGTTTACGAGTGTATGTTATACAAAAAATAATTTAAAAAATTTTAAACTTGTTCTATTTTCCCCATCATTTCATTCTTACTGAAACATCTTAAACTATAAAAGATTTAAATCTAACAACAGAGTTAATCCATAAAAAAAACAATTTTTGTAAGTTGCGGAAAAGGTCCGGGAGGACATCCCAGAATGCAATTTTCGTCAATTAACAGGAGTTTCGCTAAGTGGATAGGCTTTGTTACACAAAGCCATTTTAAAAGCATACATTTGTGTGAGTTGATACATGAAGTCAGTAACTGTAAACAACATTAATCACTCCTCACCGATTAATTTAACAATTTCGTTTCTTTAATAAAGAGTAAAACTTTATTTTCAAAAGTAGTTAACCAAACTTTTAACCTGTTAAAAAAAAAAATCCTAAAAAAACTAAATTTATATTGATTAAATGTGTGTTAAAAAAAATACCTATTATCATCTTTTCATACGTTAAAAAATACACAATGCATATCCGGGTCTTATTTTATGTATAAAAAATATATCCTACCTGCTGCCTTTTTTTTTTGTTACTCTACCCTTATTATATTTTGTAGTAACATTTTTCTATACAGCTAAAACTACAAATTTAATATCCATAGAAAAAGAAATTATAAAATAGAAAAAAAAAAAAAAATTTAAATGTGAGAAAATCTGTTATAATTTATACTACTGTACCATTACTATTCAAAATTTAATTTATTAGTGTTGGTATAATATGTTAACATGGTACTTTTTAGATGTCTTCTGCATCAAGTCAAACAATAGATGAAGTTTTTAGCCAAAAACAAATACCTATCAAGCTTCCCCCTATACCAAAGCTCATTTCCAAGAATGACAAGTTTGATAGCAGTGTTCTGCTAAAGCATAGAAGAGCTAAAGAAACTGAATCTGATTTGACTGAAAAAATGTTTGTTTTTCCAATTTTTTTATACTGAATGTGTGCGTGTGTGTGTGTGTGTGTGTGTGTGTGTGTGTTTATATATATATATATATATATATATATATATATATATATATATATATATATATATATATATATATATATATATATATATATACTATAAAGACAATGTTGTTCCATGTATTTTTAATGCATTTAATTTATTTTTTTCTGATATAACTTTTTCCCATTTGTCTTATAAAAGCCTAAAGATCTTGCATATTGAGTAGTATAATGTAAATCAGTAGTATAGAACTTTTCAAAAAGCATTAATGATACTTTAAACACATCACTTGATATTACAAGTTTTAACATTTATATCATACACTTAATAAGCATTTATATGTAGAATCATCAGGACAATATTATTTGACAGTTTATTTATTTTTTAGAATAGCCAAAGCCATTAATTCAAAGTTCAAAACAATTGATACTTTAAATAAAGTTCAGAAGAATGAAAAAAAACTGGAAATACTTCCTTTAGTAAGTATTTGATTTTTTCAAGTATTTAAACTTCAATAAAAATATTTATGCAGTATTTTAATTCTTATCTATACGTTATATTAAAAAGGTATTTCAAAAGTAACTATGTGTAATTTTAACTATATGCAATTATTTTTATGAGGCTTAAAACCTTTATTTATAAAAAAAAATGTCTGATTTATTTTTAAAAAATTAGAGAATTTCAAGAGAAAGACAAATTAAGGTAAGATTTTAAATAATTTTATTTTTTAAATTTAACTTACAATTGCATATTTACATTTCATACTTGTTATGCACATACATTAGGTTTAAGTTTATTGATTCTGAACTTTTTTTGAATATAGATAAATTACCAATTTTTGAAGAAGTGCGTGAGTAATGCTCCAGTAGCTGTAATGCCAGTTTCATGGTGGGATTCAATCATGGATTTAGTACCAGATGATTTAGTCCAGTCACATTCGTTAGCACTTAACATTCAAAGTTTGCGCAATGAGGTTGCTGAAGATCATGTTAAAAGTATGAAAAAAGCTGCTAGTAAGTAACAAGTTATGCCTTACAAGTTACATGTCTTACAATAGTTTAGATGCTTCATACCTAAGTAGTAGTTTAAATATATCAAATATGATATATAGGACTAGTTTTACCTCTAAGTTCCTAATATTAGTATTACAGGTTTTTTATACTAAATAAATTTTACTTTTTTTGCCCTTGTCAGTTATAATTCCTAACATATGATTTAAAATCTTTGTTTATAATTTTATTTTTGGTTCAAATCAGGATTTTGAGCTGGCCACCACATTAAATCAATTTTTTTAGCTTCAAACCATGCTATTATCTTTGTTCTAACATGGATTCTAGCACTGTTTTATTGGAAAAAAAGCCTTTTGCGGTTATACTTATTCTTAAATGGAATCAGTATTAACCCTTATAAATGTATGTAATCTCCATTATTCAGTACAAAACTAAATTTAGCTTTCCATTTGCACAGAAAACAAGCCAGACCACTAATAAACCTCTCCAGATATTTCTGATTTTAAAAGATTGTGGTTCTTTTCTCAAGTTATGCCAATATCTATCCAATCTATCATGATCATCTAAATTAAATTTCCCTTATTTTAAAAAAATTGCATCTAAATTAAATTTTTTTTCTTTGAAAAGAAAAGGTTTCAGATTTGGTATTTTATTCATTTCAGCTCAAACAATATTTAGATTGTCATAAATAGCCTGTCTAATTGTTTCTTTACAAACATAGACTGTTATCTCTAACATAACTTGGGACTAAGATTTAGTTGAATTAGATACCAATCTTACAATTCAAAGACAAAATCTTACATTTTACAAAGACACAATCTTACAAAGACACAATCTTACAATTCATAGACTCTCTTTGAAATGTAAAAATGGTATCTAACTTAACTAAATCTTTGTCCCAAGTTATACTACAGAAAGTTTCTTTTACTTTAGTTTCCATTCGTTTTTGCCATTTTTAAAGGGGTTTTTCAAGAAGTTTCTGATGTAAGATGCTTTGATTTATTGAGTCTGTTGGTATATTCCTGATTTGAGAATTTTTCTTCATGAAAAGGTAAACTTTTGCTGTTTTCTACACCAGTTAGAGCATTTCCATGAGGCACTTTCAAAGCTTTGATGAAGAAGGAACAGGCAGTTCTGGTAAGCTTGCAGATACCATGTACATCAGATGGTATGTGCAGAAGTCTTTAAAGAAGTTTTTGGAGTTAGTACAACTAGAACAGATATTGTTATACAAGAGCTTTGAAATGTTCTGGTCAAAAATAAGAAAAGCACAAATTAAATCAATAAAACAAGAAGTTATTACTTTTTTTTCCAATATTTTACAGTTTAAAAACAAATCAAATATGCTGATTTGTCTTTCAATTGTAGAATTTTGATTGCCATGTGATTTATTTTAGAAAGAACTTCTTACATTTAATTTAAAATTCCATGGAGATTATCTTCCTTTTTGAGTGCTTATCGCCATGCAAGTTGGATGTCCAAAATCATGTAGATCACAAAGAATTAATTTTTTTTGTCACCGATTCAAGTTGACTAAGCATGAAAGTAGATCAATTGGTTTATTGCTACTTACTTGAAGGAACTCATGCAGCATTCTAATGCTAGTCAAAAAGAAGAAAGTTGAATTTGCAGTTCACACTTGTCCAAAATTGGAAATAACTACTCCGAAGCTTCCCGAAAAAACCCTTTGGAGCGGAGTATCTACATATGTTCCTGATTAGAAAAATGAAAAAAATGAAATCCTTCATGACCGTCCGAGCGAGAAATTTCAGTTTAAAAAATAAGATTTTTGCCAAAAAAAATTTTAATTTTTTTTTTCAAAATTTGATGAAAAAATCAGTTCTTAAGTATTAGTGGCACATCCCTAATAAAATATTGAACCAAATTTCGGGAAAAGGCATTTTAATGACATATTCATGTTTTCATTCGTGGAATGCACAACTCAAAAATGCCAAACTCAGCAAAAAATCATGAAGACTGTCGGAAGTCAGTTTGTCTCCTCTGTATGAAAAAATGTTCTAGGGAGCTAACAAGTTTTCTTAAAGACCAAGTCAAGAGTCTGATTTCTCAGGATGTTGACTTTTGTGACACACGAGTCCCACTTGGAATGTGTGATTCTTGCAGACTGCTTCTGAGGAGAAAGAAAAATGGTGAGAATGTCTCTGTCCCTCCCATTTTTGATTTCTCATCTGTCATCCCTAGGCCTGAGACAAGAGGACAGCAGTGTGATTGCATCATTTGCAAAATTGGACACCTGAAAGCATTGCAAAAGCACCCATTTGAAATGCCACAACAGCCTTTACCATCCCAAGACCAAAGAAGATGTTCTGATTGCCTCTCCTTAATTGGAAGAGGAGTACCTCATCAATGCAATCAGTTCACATTCAGGCATAACATAAAGATGTTGGCATCAAAAGATTCCAAAGTCAGTGAACAGATTGCTTCAGCAGTCATTTCATCTAAAGAGGCTTCTCCTCATGGAACCCTAAGAATAGCACAAAGTGGTGGTGGGCGACCTTCGCCAATTACTCCAGGTAACAGTAACTTGCAAATCTTTTATCTGATAGTAATTAAAACTTTGTCATTGTCTTTGTCTTTTACAAAAGAAAAAACCTTTAACAAATAAAATTTGCAGTTCAAATCTAAACTTTACTTTCCATAAAGAAAACTTGGTTGTTTATGTGAAAAATTTGCTCCTACTCATAGCAATGTTTTTAATACAGGTGCAGCAAGCGCAAAAAGACTCTTTGGTGATGAAGTAGTTCTAAAAGCCCAAGACCTTGCAAACATTCAGACAAACACAGGGCTGTCTAATGCAAGCGTCAAAAAATTGGCCTCAACATTGAACCATGTTGCACAAGCCAGAGTTGTTGAACCTCAATTCCGGGCAAAATTCCATCAAATAGGTACACAACTATCTGAACATTTCACTCACACAAACATAACTGTGACACATGAAAAGTCTCAGACAAAGAAACAAATTGTGGTTCACTGCAAGAATCTCTCTGAACTTCTCAATGATGTCTTGCTCAAAAGACAAGTGTATAAAGAGCACATAGTCAAGCTTGGAATTGACGGTGGTGGTGGTTTCCTCAAGGTTAGCCTTGGGATTCAAGAAGATGAATTGATTTCTCAAGTTCAAGCTCCACCAGACAAGAAGACACTTACATCTTTTGCAGCAAAAGACAGTGGTGTGAAATCTCAACTTCTTGTTGCTGTAGCAGAGGATGTACCAGAAAACTATGAGAATTTGAGAACAATACTATCTCTCATCTTCTCTGAGCGAGTTGACTTTCTTCTTTCAAGTGACCTGAAGGTGGCAAACCTTGTGTGTGGGCTTCAGTCACATGCCAGCTCACACCCTTGCACATGGTGTGACATTGACCACAATAGGTTATCACAGAATGGTAACTTTCGAACCTTTGGATCCATCAGAAGATCTTATGCCTCATTTAAAGCAGCTGGTTTAGACATGAAAAAGGCTAAACAATTTCAGAATGTGGTGCATGAGCCCCTCTTGGATTTTTCTGACAATGCACTTGTTCTTGACATCATACCACCAATGGAGCTACATCTCCTTCTCGGTGTAGTGAACCATCTGTTCAAGGCACTAAAGGACTCCTGGCCTGAGGCTGAAGAATGGCCTAAAGCTCTTCATATCAAAGAACAGCCTTTTCACGGAGGGCAGTTTGCTGGGAATGAATGCCGCAAACTCCTCAAAAATGTTGACCTTCTTCAAAGACAAGCAGAGAATTGTTCAGCTTTTCATGTTTTTCCATTCATCGACACTTTGAGAAAGTTTGATGCAGTTGTGAATGCCTGCTTTGGAAATCATCTGGATTCAAACTACTCAAAGAAAATTGACCAATTTCAACTGGCTTTCCTCTCCTTGCCAAAAGTAAGTGTGAGTCCAAAAGTCCACACTGTCTTCTTTCATGTCAAGGATTTCATTGATCGTCAAAAAAAGTCTCTTGGACCATTCAGCGAACAGACAACAGAAGCCCTTCATCACAGTTTCCGAACCCACTGGGTGAGATACAAAAGGCCTCTGGGTCATCCAGACTATCCAGAAAAGTTGCTGAGTTGCATAGTAGATTTCAACAGCAAGCGTCTTTAATGCAAAGTTATCAAGAAAACATCGTCTCTTTGTTTCAGTTTATTTATGTTTTAGTTTTTCAAAAAAGCTGGTCTAACTAACATTAAAGCTGCCCCCAACTCAATTTTTTAAAGAGTACATTGTTTTCTCACATTGTTTTCTCACATTATTTCTTTGTTATGTGTTCATAGAATAAAAAGAATAAAAGCAATCTACAGTGGACAATTGTTAAATCATTTTTAAAAAAATCAAAATTAAACTTGCTAAACAATCATTTTACTTTTGATTTTGAAGTTTTTTAAACATTTTAGTGACTTACCCATGCATCAGGGATCTGTTATGTAGTGTAGATCAATGTTTAGTGAATAAAAAATGTGTTTTCTTTTGATTGCAAAAAAATATTTTTTGTCGCAATTTCTTGCATTTTAAAACTAAAATTTCTTGCTCGGACGGTCATGAAGGATTTCATTTTTTTCATTTTTCTAATCAGGAACATATGTAGATACTTCGCTCCAAAGGGTTTTTTCGGGAAGCTTCGGAGTAATTATTTCCCATTTCGGACAAGTGTGAGTTCAAAGGATCTTTAAGCACTTCATAATGTAAAGTTTCTAACAGATTTTCTCCTGAAAATGCTTCTACATGACTTCAAAACCCATCCTTTGTGAAATCAAAAGTGGTGGTCTAATTTAAAACTTTGTACAGGATTACATTGAATGAGGAATTGCACTGGAATCATCTATCAATCTTTGAATTTTGTGAAATTGTTATATTTTAACTGTTTTTATGGTTGAAGTAATAAAAGACTTTCTTTTACAATTAAATTAAGGTTGCTTTCTGAAAAAGCAGCAACCCCATTAAAGTGTAGAAAAAGTAATTAATCCTTATGTATATCACTCAACATTAGTGGTATTAAGGGATGTATTTTCTGGCTTGAGATGTATGAATTGTCCTTGGCCATAATATATCTGGAGTATAATCTAGATCAATTTACCCTGAATATAGTCCAGACTGGGGATATATTATCAGCTGTTACACCACTATTTTTACTGTTGTGTCAATAATTATCTCTATCAATAATTATCTTTTACTTAGTTTGTTTTTATTGTTAATCTAATTACAAGTTGTTTCTAATTTTTTTAGTTTTTTTTATCATGCTTTTTATGTTAAAGATTGATAGTAACTTAATATTTATTTCTTTGGGTAGTATTACCCTTAAGATTCATAAAACAACAAATAAAAGTTGTATTTTTTGTTAACAGTTCAGTATGTGCTGCTTAAACCCAAGGTGTTAGGACTAGAAGATGATGAAGATTTACCAAATGAACCAGTGTAATCTTTTTTATCTAAAAAATTTCTTATAGTAGTTTTAAAAGTTATTTAAAAACCAGCGTTTTTACAGTTACTTTGGAATTTAAAGATCATTAGTAAGAGAAATTGATTTAAGATTCTCTAAATTTAGTTCAATTGACAAAATTGTCATATCCAAGCAAGTTAAAGAGAGGTTTTTTTTTTATCATTTTTTAGTGGGCTAGACTTTTCCTCAACATGGCATTCATCATTTGTCTATGCACGAGATAGAATAAAGCGAAATCTTCATTGTTTGCACCCTTCACATCAAGCTATATTGCAAATCTGCCAAAATGATATTTATTCTAAACTACTGTTAGTTGATGTCTCTAATATTAGGTATGCTGTAATTATTTGTTTAACTAAAAAAGTAACATAATCCTATTTTATATTAAAAGAAGAACAAGTAATTATATTTATGCTTACTGTGTGAGGTTCACTGAAAGAAATGCTTAACGACCCAAACAATTTGAAAACAAAAATTTTTTTTACTAGTTATGGAGATCTTTTTTTTTTTTTAAAAAAAAAAAAAAAAAAATTTATATCATTGTTGAGCATCCATACCTTCTTTTACATGCTAAACAGAGGAAGAGGTGCTATAGAATGCAAGCACATGTTAAATGATGTAATACTGGAATGTCGCAAAACAGAGGACAAACTAATGCATAGGTAAGCTACAAACACTTGATGTTATGACTTCAAAAGATGTTATGAGAGCTTTTTTACTTTTATTAACTAAAAGTTTTAAAAATTTGTAGGACTATTTGATTTATTTTTTTAATGTAAATAAGATTTTTGTAGATGTGTTTTTATTTTACTGTGGTATTTTACTTTTTTTAGCTGGTATCCTGATATTGTGAGAATCTTTGTTAACAAAAGTGAATTTTGTCACTTAAAAGAAGAACTTTTTGATTCATTTTACAACAGCGTCACTACCCTCACTTCTATACAGGTGAGAGAGTGACTTATATACTTTACCTAGAGTTTAAGTAAACCTATTTAAAGATTATTTCGATTTTGTTTTGTTTAATTCTGACTTTTTTTTTTTCATTAAGAAGCCAAATAATTTAATAAGTATCAATAAAATAATTTATCATACTTAACAGAAGAACTTAGCTTATTTGTAGCACCAAAAAGTTATGAATAAAGCTTTGTGAAAAGTTTGTTTTTACAAAATGATTGAAGACTATCCATTGCAAAACATTTTATGAAAATTTTTTAAAGATTTTTAAACTTTATATTTTGATTATATTTGAGTATACTAATCAGTCAAAGATTTTGTAATGTTGATTTCTAATGTTTTGCTATTTTTTCTTTTAGTTAAAAAGAATTATCCTTCAGACTTTAGAAAAGTATGTGACTTTATTTGAAGAATATTCTGAGCATTTACTACCATTATTTAAAATGGAGTTAATATTTGATGATACAATACAATTTTATCCTGGGATGGATGAACTAGAAGAAGCTGTTATAAAATGTGCTTCAGCTATAATGGCATCATTACAAGCAGTTCCAACTGTTCAAGTAAGTTTATTTTTAAACAGTCAATATAAATAATTTATAAATGGATCTATGAATCCATCTATAAATTTATATATATGTATATTGTTTATATGTCTCTGTATCAATCTATAAATCAAATATTTAAAATACAACCAAAATTGTTATTTGATTTTTATTTTAACCATTATTTTGTAGTCATGGTTAACTGGCAGTACTAATCCTGTATGTATTGATGCTAAAATTGATTCAGCTGTTTCAAACAGAAAATTTATACTTTTAAAATCAAGAACAATGGGTTATTTGGAACCTGTTAAGAACTATAAAAATGAAATAGGTAATCAACTATATGAAGAAATGTGAAATAGTAGCCATTATATAAGTGGATTGAGTGCAAAAGGAATTTTTTTTTAATTTAAGATTTTTATGAAACATTTTAAATTTCACAGAAATTATTGTTATTAGAAACCCAATTTCAAGATATAGTCAGTGGAGATACAGAAAGATGTTTAAATGAGTTTTTGGAAAGCCAGCATTCTTTTGAAGAATATGTGCAAGTAAAAATATTTTTAAATTTAGCAACACAATTATTAATGATAAGTAGAATAAGTAGCTGAGATACTTTTGATTTTATTTACTTTGATTGATGATTACACTTATTTTGTTATAGGAAATAGAAAAATATAAAGCAGTTATACAAAAAATATCATCTATTCACACAATAACACATTTCCAGATCATTCAACTAGATTGTGATGACATGAAGAGAGGCCTAATCTCTAAAGTGAACTCGTATGTGGACATTTTATTGACAAAGCTTCTTGCCGATCATCGAGCAGATAGTATCAAGTAATTCACAAACTAGTTCTTAATAATGTTATTTATCATTCTTTTTGTTCTTTTTAATGTTATTATTATCATTATCATTATTCTTGTTACTTTTATTATTATTATTTTGTTATTATTACTTGTTGTTGTTGTTGTTGTTGCTGTTGTTGTTGTTGTTATTGTTGTTGTTGTTGTTGTTATTATTAATGTTATTATTGTTATTGTTATTATTATTATTATTATTATTGTTATTATTATTATTATTATTATTATTATTATTATTGTTATTATTATTATTATTATTATTATTATTATTATTATTATTATTATTATTATTATTATTATTATTATTATTATTATTATTATTTTTATTATTATTATTATTTTTATTATTATTATTATTATTATTATTATTATTGTTATTATTGTTATTATTATTATTATTATTATTATTATTATTATTGTTATTATTATTGTTATTGTTATTATTATTATTATTATTATTATTATTATTATTATTTTTAGTATTATTGTTATTATTAGTATTATTAGTATTATTATTATTATTATTGTTATTATTATTATTATTGTTATTATTATTATTATTATTATTATTATTATTATTATTATTATTATTATTGTTATTATTATTATTATTATTATTATTATTATCATTATTATTTAAGTATATATCTTTTAAAGAGACTTATAAAAAACTATATTTAACAACTTTTTTACTTTTTTTTATTACTTAGGATTGTAAATAGATTTGAAACTATTCAAAATGGTATTTTAAAGTACCCTGAAAGTTCTAAAGATGTTATTGATTTGCAGAAGTTTTTAAAAGTTTCTCAAATTGAAACATTGGAGACACTAAAAAGTGAAATAAGAGTGTGTAAATTTTCCATTATTTTGATTACTTAATTCAAAAAGTATTCTTAAAAAAGTATTCCTGTATATGCTCACCAGCCTTTAAATCTTTAGATTAAACTAACTATAAATTTTACAGTTGGAAGTTTTAATAAAATGTATTTCTTGACATTTTCAATTTAGAACAATTACTCTCGTCTAAATTATCTTCTTGAAAATTTTACTTTGTGTGCTGAAGATCTTAACTTAAACAGTACTGTACTACTTTGGCCTACAAAGATTCTTCCTTTTTTTAATGAGGGTGACCAGGTAAGTCATCCTTTTTTTTTTTTTTTTTTTTTTAACTATTTAAGTTTTTTTTAAGAAAATTTGGCAGAAAAAATATAACATTAGTTTTAGGCAGATAAAGAATGAAATTTAGTATTTATAATAAAAGTTTGCTAAATTTTTTCACTCTTTTTTTTCTAAATGATTTAATACAATACTGAATTTTAAAGAATTGGATGGATTTCATACTAATAACTTTATGTTTCATACATTTTTTTCCTCTAATTTGAAAATAAAAAAACCTTTCCATTTCTTAAAACTTATTTTTTTACTATTTTGAGCCATTAATTTTAATTACTTAATGAGGTGATTTATCATTTATTGTACTGATAAAAACTTACACAATGCCAAGTATTTGCAGGTAATTTGTTGTTGTTTCTAGCTCATAGAAAATGCACGGAAAGAAATTGAAGAGGCATTAAAAGAAAAGAGAGAAAAAGTAATCTTGGAGCTAGATAAGATAAAAAGGTATTTTAGTAAAAGTTGAAATAGTATTGGCAGTAATACAGATTGTCGGAGCCAAAAATCTAAAAGTGAATTAATAAATTTCAAAACTAAAATTATAACTAATACTCAAAATTATAACTAATACTCAAAATTATATCTAATACTCAAAAAGTAATAATGTTTGTATTGGTTTATATTCAGTAAAAATGTTTGTATTGGTTTATAAAAATATTCTTGTAGATTTTAAGAATATTTACTAACTACACGCTACAAATACAAATAAACAATCATGTCAATCACCAACATAATTGTCATTAAGGGAATTTTTTTCCCATTTAACATAATTAAAATATATTCATTAAAACCATGAGGACTTTTTTCCACATCCAATACAATTAGTTAGCTAGTTTTACTGGTTTTAGTTTTCATTCCTTTGCAACATTATACTAATTACACTGGTTATATAAATTATTCTGGCCATCAATCTTTTTCTCTATTTTATATGATCATGCTGTTTTCTCAAGTGCAATTTTTTTGTTTTTTACATAATTAAGAAAGGTTGATGAGTTTTCTGAATTTGGAGATATGGAACTTATGCTGCAATATATGAAAGATGTTCAAGCTCTTCAAAAGAAAGTAGCTGAACTGGTTGATATTATTGGTTCTATAAATACTGTAAGTTTAAGTTCTTTTTGCTGTTGTCTTTCCTTTTTAATAAGTAATGGGCTTTCAGTGTATTTTAAAATCATCTGTAAAAGAAAAAAAAAATAGTTTCAAAATTTCTATTTTAAAGACTTAATTTCTTCTTTTTTTGTTGCTTTTGTTTTATATAGAGGAAGTGTGGTGTTGTTTTAATGAAATTTTGTTCTTTTCATCCATAGGAAGAAATTCTATTTAATTGGGAACAGTCAACATATCCAGATATTACATTTATTAATACTACAATTGAACCTTATTTCAAGCTTTATTCGACTGCTGTTAAATGGCAGCGAAGTGAGAAAAAATGGATGGATGGTGCATTTGATGAGCTCGATGCAGAGTTACTTGAAACAGAGGTTAGTTATTTATAAAATGTAAACTGCTAATTTGACAAGCAGATGTTTAGCATTTATTCAATATTCAAATTTTAAACTTAAAGCAATAGAGCTATCAAAGTATAAGAATAACCCTAAGCTTCTTTTGTTTATGCATTTTTTTTTAGGTGGATGATTTTGGAAAAGAGGCTTACAAGCTAGTTAAGATGTTTAATGTTTTAGCACGCAAAGATAAAGAACAAGCCAAGGAGACTATTTTGAATAAACAAGAAATAGATAATTTTGTTCCTTTGAAAGTTGCCTGCAAAGTGCAATCTTTGATAAAAGATTTTAAGGTTATATACAATAGACATTTAAAATTAATAATTGTGTATATGTTTTGCCATAAATGTTTAAAATATTGTTTTGTTTATGGTATGCAATGGATGTTTTTATGATTTTTTTTGTGATTATTCATTTTGATGTAAAATTCATTTGATGTGGAATTCTATTATTTTTAGGAAAACATTCCAATCATTAGCATTCTTTGTAAAAAAGGTTTACGAAAACGTCATTGGGATGCTATGTCTGAAATTGTTGGTGAAAATATTACTCCAGATTCCAGTACAAATCTACGTAAAATGTTAAAATTTAATCTTGTGCCATGCTTAGAGCAGTTAGAAGCTATTAGTGGGGCTGCAAGTAAGGTAAGGTTTTTAAGATATTTAACAGTAATAATTTTATTTTAATGTTTTTTTTTGGAAAGACAACTTGATAAAAACAAAGATGATTAAAAAGTTGCTATAAATATAGGAATTCTCCTTGGAAAAAGCTATTAAGCGTATGCAGGACGACTGGGACTCAGTTTTATTTTGCACTGCCACTTATAGAGATACAGGTGTATCAATTCTTTCTGCAATTGATGAAATGCAAAGTGTGCTGGATGATCAGATTGTAAAAGCACAAACAATGAGAGGATCACCTTTTATTAAACCATTTGAAAAAGAAATCAAGGTTATTATAGTTATAATTATATTTTCACTTTTTTTATTAATCAATTTTACCTTTTCATAGCTTTTTTAAAGATTATCAACTTCCTTAAACAATGAAATTTTTTTAAAAATTATCAGCTTATTTATATAATGAACTTTTTTTGATATGTTTTTATAAATATATTTTCCAGCAATGGGAGAGTCAACTATTGCACATGCAAGAAACTGTAGATGAGTGGTTAAAAGTATTAGCAGTTATCTTATAAGTTATGGTCAATCAGAGTTTTTGAACATAATTCAATTAAAGTTTACTAAAATACACTTTTAGGTCCAATCATCATGGCTGTATTTGGAGCCCATTTTTAGCTCTGATGATATCATGCAACAAATGCCAGAAGAAGGAAAAAAGTTTCTTATTGTTGATGCTAGCTGGAAAGATATTATGAAATATTTGACCAAAGATCCTCGGGTAAAATTGAGTAAACAAAAAGCTCTATTTTTTTAAACAATAACAATTTCTATTTGTCTTGCTAAGTTAAAGGTATGATGAACAACATTAAAAAAGCCTCTTTAGTTTGGTATTTCTCTTACAATCAGGTACTAAGTGCAACATCCATGCCTAATCTTTATGAGCGTCTTTTAAATTGCAATCAATTGTTAGAACAAATTAACAAAGGGCTAAATGCATATTTAGAAAAAAAAAGACTTTTTTTCCCAAGGTGATTATTATCCACTTTTAGGTATAATTTTTAAAATTTTAATTATCTTGTTTTATAATTATTTTGTTTTATAATTATTTTGTTTTATAATTATTTTGTATTACTATTACTTTAAATTTTAATTACTTATACTGCATGTGAGAACTTTAACACAAATTGTTTCAATTTTAACACTTAACTCTTATTCTTAGACAGCTAAATGAAGTAAATTTTTGAGACATAATACATGTCTTTAATAAACATGTCTTTTTTTTCATTAGGTTTTTTTTCTTGTCTAACGATGAGATGTTAGAGATCCTATCAGAGACCAAAGATCCTACTCGTGTTCAACCGCATCTAAAGAAATGTTTTGAAGGAATTTCAAAGCTGCAATTTACACCGAATCTAGATATTTCTCATCTGCTTAGCAGTGAAGGGGAACTGGTAATATGTTATAACTTCAAATGATATGGTATTAAGCTAATAACTAATTCTATAATTAATACCACATTAATACCTGTTAACTAATTGTGTTATTATTTAGATTGCTTTAAGTGAAACTATATCAACAACAGTAGCACGAGGTGCTGTTGAAAAATGGCTGCTACAGGTTGAATTCATGTTTTTATTTAGTATTACTTTACTGTAATAATGTAAACTATTTTAAAAGTGTTAGTGAACTAAAGATTGTTTAAAGAGGTATAGTTCTGAAAAACCTGCCAGTAAGATTATTATAATTATCTTAATTCCTTTTTCTACTTTTGTCTACTTAAATAGTTTGTACCAAAATTATCTTAATGCCCTTTTATCTATTTAAATAGTTGTTGAGTTTATTAAACATTGATTTCAATAATAGTTACAAGCTGTTATGCTGGTCAGCATCAGAGATATTATTGGAAAATCTGTTGCAGTAAGTTTTTTGTTAATAAATTTTATTTTTTAATGGTAGTTTTTAAATTTAAAAATGGATTGAACCTTTTTGAACTTTCAGGCATATAGTACAACTCAAAGAGCTGAATGGGTCAAGGAATGGCCGGGACAGGTTTGAGTTTAATCTTTATAATAAATAATATGTAACTTTAAAAGACATTTTATTTATTTATTTATTTTTTTTGATTTTGTTTTTTTAAAAGCTAAATAATTCATTTGTGATGTAGGTTGTTATTTGTGTGAGTCAAATTTATTGGACATTAAAAGTACATGAGGCAATTCGTTCAGGAGCTAATTGCTTAGCTGAATACTTTACAAAGCTCTCCCAACAAGTAGGTTTTTTACATCAGCTTTAATTAAATTTTATTGAAAAATCTTGTACAAAAAATTTATCTCAAAGTTGGCTATTCCTCATTTGTAGTTAGAAAAAATAATAGAGCTTGTGCGCGGAAAGCTTTCAAAACAGAATCGGATAACTTTAGGAGCTCTTGTTGTGATAGATGTTCATGCTCGTGATGTAGTTCAAGATATGATAGCTCATGGTGAAGCTTGTTTTTTCTTCTATTATTTCTTGTTCTTCATTATTACTCTATTTACTCTTCTTTTGTATTGTTTCTTGTACATTTTATTGCTACTTGTAATCTTCTATTGTTTAATTTATGTTTATTTTAACAAAATAAATTCTAGGAGTTCAATCAGAAAATGACTTTAATTGGCTTTCACAACTGCGCTATTACTGGGAAGAAACTAACTGCTTTGTACGCATAACAAATGCTACTGTTAGATATGCTTATGAATATTTGGGTAACTCTGCTAGGTATTGTTACATGAACCTTTTCAAATTATTTATATTTATTTTAATCTTCAGTCTATTTGCCTAAATATCTTTTAAAAAAAGTAACAAAGTTGTTGAGAGTTTTATCAAAACATGACAGTTTAAATAATTCTGTTGTTTAAATATTTTAGTTATTCTTTACAAAATAAAAAAGTAAGTGCATTAATTATAGATTGGTTATTACGCCATTGACTGATCGTTGTTATCGCACTCTAATTGGTGCTTTTCACTTGAATTTAAATGGTGCACCTGAGGGCCCAGCTGGCACAGGGAAAACAGAAACAACTAAGGTTTTTAAATGTATTTAAAGTGTATGTATAAGATAAGGTTTGTATTGACAAAATGTCTTATTAGTAACTGTAACAAATTTTTTCAGGATTTATCAAAAGCACTTGCCATTCAGTGTGTTGTATTTAATTGTTCTGATGGTCTTGATTATTTACAAATGGGAAAGGTGAAAAGTGTTAATAGTTAATTTTGCTATTGTACATTTTAAATTTTTCTTTAAAATTGTTAATTTTCATAACTATATAGCTGTTAAAGAATATTATCCGTTTTTAGTTTTTTAAAGGTTTAGCATCTTGTGGTGCATGGGCTTGTTTTGATGAATTCAATCGCATTGAACTTGAAGTTTTGTCAGTTATTGCTCAGCAGGTGAAACATTTTTACATAGGAGAAAAATCAATATTTCTGTTTCATTTTGTTTTAAATTTTTATTTGAGTTTTTAAAAATTGTTCAGATTCTGTGCATTCAACGTGCAGTGGCAGCCAAAGTAGTTGATTTCACATTTGAAGGAACAAAGTTGAAACTTAATCCAAACTGTTATGTTTGTATCACTATGAACCCAGGTTATGCTGGGAGGTCAGAGCTACCTGATAACCTTAAGGTGCTAGAATAGAATTTTTACAATTTTTTCTTGAAAAAAAAATTAGATAGTTAAATAAGGATGATTATATAATACAATCATGTTGTTATCAGATGTGCAGCAGCCCAAGAGTGTGATGCTTTATTATATTATTTTTATCATTTAATTAGAAATGTTAAAAACATTTATTTTAGGTACTGTTTCGAACAGTGGCCATGATGGTTCCTGATTATGCTTTGATTGGTGAAATTATGTTATATTCTTATGGGTTTGTCAATGCTAGAAAACTGGCTGTAAAAATTGTCACTACCTATAAATTATGCTCAGAGCAAGTAGGTTTCAAATTTCTTATTACTTTCATTGCTTTGTACATTCTTTTATAGAAATGACTATTATTTCATACTAGATATGAGTTTTAATGCAAATTAGTCATAAGTTCATGCAACAATAAAGTTAACTAATAATATCTTTATTTCTCACAACTAAAAATGGACTACCTTCTTTATCACATATCAATTTTTGAAGAAATGAAAATTACTACACAACGATGTTTTTTTCTATAATTTTTTTCTAAAGTTTTAGTTTTTTATTCGACTAATAATATTAATTACTTAATCATAAATATTATATACTTTTAAGTTTAAATTGTTGTCTAAAGTCCTATTTTCACTTAGTGTAACAATCAAAGTCTATCTTATCTAGTGCCAATATAATCCAATAGGATTATATTGATATTATCCAATAGGATTGTATTGATATTATCCAATAGGATTATATTGATATTATCCAATAGGATTGTATTGGTTATAATGGTTTATATTGGTTATATTGGTTTATATTATGTTATAATAGGATTATGTATATATCAATATAATCCAATAGGATTATATTGACACTAGATAAGATAGACTTTGCTTGAAGAAATTGGATATACTGTTGCTAATAATGTTACAAACTTTTAAAAACAAATTGCTTTTTGAAGTGAGTAGAGCAGTTTACTAAATATGTGAATAAATTTTTTGCAGATTTTGCAGTCCAGTGAATAAATTTTTTTCAGATTTAACAGCTAATTGATAAGCAGATGTCAGTAGAAATTCTACACAAGAAAGGCACTTGGTAGCACAATTGCATTAAACCGATAAAAGCAAACTGTCAAAAATTTCTAAAAAGTTTTGTTTTGACAAGCTTGTAATTTGTATAATCTTTTTCCAGTCCAATTTGTGAGATTTCTATGTACCACTCCTTTTTCCAAGTGCAACATAATTTTGATTTGTTAAAAAGAATTACCAGGGGCAAGAATAATTAGGTTAAATTGAAACTGATATTCTTGTTTGTACTTCCAAGGCAGTAAACACTAAAATTTTTCTTTTACTTATTTCTGACAGTTTTTTGGTTATGCATACATACATATACATACATACATACATACATACATACATACATACATACATACATACATACATACATACATACATACATACATACATACATACATACATACATACATACATACATACATAAATTTTGCATGCAGATCTAATTTTTCTCAGGGATGGTTTTAGGCTAGGTTTGGACCACCCCAGACACCATGTTCAGGCTGGTTATGGCTGGAACCAAGTTCCAACCCCCTCCAAATATTTTAATAGTTTTTACTAGTGAAAACTAAAAAATTGTAAATATGTTTTTTATGATGATTTTTGAGGGATATTTTTGGAAAAGTATATGTTACAAATCAATGTGAAAACTTGTTAAGACTATTTTGATTTATCAATGTGTTTGTTGTGAAAAAGTTTTATCAACAGTGTGGTTTAATTCCCAAAAATATGACTTCATAGCTACAAATGCATTTCTAATTAATACAGTAAAGTTTTATATCTAATAGCTGGAAAACCTGACGCATTGCACTGGGTATTCCAGCTAGTGTATATATATTTGCATATATTTATGTATTTACATGAATATATGTAATATAAACTCAAAACTCCTTATCCTGATAGACTTTTATAGTTTATTTTTATATAGCTATCATCTCAGTTTCACTACGACTATGGTATGCGAGCTGTTAAAGCAGTATTGTCAGCAGCTGGCAATTTAAAACTAAAATTTCCAAATGAAGATGAGGATATTTTATTACTGCGATCAATTTTAGATGTAAACAAACCAAAGTTTTTGTCGCATGATATTCCTTTATTTGAAGGAATAATTTCTGATTTGTTTCCAGGAATCACTCTTCCTGAAGCAGATTACATATCTTTTTTAGCAGCTGTAGAAGAGGTAGATAAAACAAGCTTTTCTTTCATCTTTTGAATAATTGAATAATAATAGATTTTATTTATAATATTGATTTTTTTGTTTACAGTTACTTTTAAAAAAGTTAATCTCTTTCAAATATTTCTTCAGCGGTAATTTATATATATATATATATATATATATATATATATATATATATATATATATATATATATATATATATATACACACACACACACACACATACACAGTCCCCTATCAAATTATTAGCCAATGTTGTATTTTTCTCATTCTAGTAGTAAAATTTGATATTTTCTTCATAAATACAAAAACAAATTTTTTATTTATATAAAATATAATTATTTTCTAACATAAAATACACAAAATTTTGGTAAGAATATGTTTATTAAGAGAAATTCTCAATATTTTGTTGATCCTCCCTTATTTTTAATCACTGCACGAAGGCGATTTGGCATACTATAGAGACAATTTAAAGCCATTTCTTTCAAATGTGCATTATGGTTCCAATGCCAAATAACTTTTTCAATCAATTGGGTTCTATTTGTGACATTTTTGGTGGAAATTTCTCTCTTTAATAACTCCTATACATTTTCTATAGGGTCTAATTCCGGAGAGTTCCCTGGCCAATCCAATTGTGGAAGTTTTTGAGAAGCTAATAATTTTTTAATGGATTTTGCTGTGTGGCATGGGGGGCTCCATCTTGCATAAATATTTTTTTTTTGCTTATTTTGAAACCATTCCTTCAATTGAAGTAAAAGAGAAGTTTCAATAAGTTTTTTGTATTGATCCTGTTTTATTATTCCATCTACAATGAACAGTTGGCCAAGGCCTTTCCCGCTGATAACCGACCAAAGCATGACTTCAGAAGGATGGTTAATTGTTTAGATTATACAATCTTCATGGAATTTTTTATTAACAGCCCTTTTGACATATTGAGCCTTTTGAGTCATAGTTTCTATGTTAGACTCATCGCTGAAGCATACCTGAAGAAAACATAATAAAAATTATCACAGAATATAAAGACTGAAATATTAGGAAAAAAACTTCTAATCAGTGTATTATAATGACTTACCGATTTCCAGTCATCAACAGTGAAACTATGATATTTCTTCGCCCAATCCAGGCCTTTTTTTCTCTGTGCTTTGGCTAATTTTGGCTTTTGTGCTGGCCTTCTACTTCTAATCCCCAATCCATGCAAATTTTGTCAAACAGTGATTGTTGCTACATTTATTCCCACCTCATCTAACTTGCTGGTTATTGCAGAACATGTTGCAAATCTATTTTCTTTTACTATTTTTACTAGCATTATTTCATTCCTGGGTGTTATTCACATAATGGGAGGCCATTTTTCAATTTGTCTTGGATTTGTTTTACAGTTCATCTTGATATATCACATTTTCTTGATATTTCTTTTATTAAGGAATGCTTATTGGTCAAAAGTTATTGAATAATTGCTATTTTTCTGAACTAATGTCTTCTTCTTATGTCTTCTTTTTTTCCCATTTTGTAATTTAGAGTTTTTAAACAATTTATCTTTTCTGAAACTATTTTAAGAAATAAAAATTGATTTTTATAAAAAAATACATAATAAAATATTGAAATAGTTGCTTAAAAATTATTTCAAAGTATATTATAATACAAATCTTATTTAATTAAATAACAATGGTTAAAAAAAACATCAATACACTTAAAAAAGCATATGAAGTCAGTATGGATGACAAAAATGAATTTTATGAATTAAACAGGTGCCACTTATTCCCCTGAAATCGTTGCCATCCTAAATGTAATTTTATATTTCTAAAAAGCTTAAAAGTGCTAAGTTATAAACAAAAAAATATAAATCAACTAGTAACAGTATTGCAATCAGATTTAAATGGCACCAAAAGCATTAAATCCTCAAAAATTAACAAAATTGATAAGGTGGGCTAATAATTTGAATAGGGACTGTATATATATATATATATATATATATATATATATATATATATATATATATATATATATATATATATATATATATATATATATATATATATATATATATATATATATATATATATATATATATATATATATATATATATATGTCTTGTTTTTAGGTGAGTACCAAGCATAATATACAAGCTACAGAATTTTTTAAAGAAAAAGTTATTCAAACTTATGAAATGATGATTGTAAGACATGGGTAATAACTGTTTTTTATATTCATAATCAGAAAATAAAATAAAAAAATGATTACCTCTTTGATTACAATATGAAATCAAAAAAGGTTTATACAATAATCTTGCAATTAAACTTTAGATTCATGTTGGTTGGTGAACCATTTTCAAGTAAAACAAGTGTTTTGTATGTGTTGGCTGATGCCTTAACACTCCTTTGTGAACAAGGGTTTCAGGAAAACAAAGTATGTTACTTTTACTTCTATCAATTCTTTTCACTGAATTTAAAGAAATTCATTAAAAAAATGACAAAACTCTTTAATTTTAAGTTACTTCAATGCTTGTCACTCTAGAATTTTTTCAAGTCTTTTCAAGTTTATGTATGCTTATCATTCTAGAATCTTTAAGAAATCTTTTTAAATTTATATATTCTTAAAACTTAGAACCTTGGAAATGTCATTTCCTAAACCTAAAAAACTACTTTCTGTTTCTTTTAAATTAAGAAAATTATTGAAATTTTTTTGCCATTGGTAATAATAATCTCAGCAGCATTTTGACATTAATAAAATGGGCTGTGACATGTAGTAATGTGGACAACACCAATGCATACTTGTTAAAAGTTCAAAAAAGTTTACACACAAAAAACAACAAGAAAGCTAATAAATCCCAAACATTCATTATATATAATTCAATAACTACATAATTTAGACCAAAAAGCAAGTTTAATTTACTTAAAAAACTGTTTTGAAGAAAAATGTATATGTATATTGTATATGTATATTTTTTTATTTTCTATATTTTTTAAAGGTATTGTATCGAATCATTAATCCTAAGTCTATCACAATGGGACAGTTATTTGGGCAGTTTGACAAAGTTTCACATGAGGTATTTGTTTTTTTGTCTCATAGCACAGTAAAATTTGGTTAATTATTTTACTTATTTTATATCTAAGTAAGTTTTTTTTTTGACAAACAGTTCTATTGGTTTTTATTTGTAGTGGACTGATGGTGTGTGTGCAAACACATTTCGGGAATATGCTACAGATCAATCAGAAACTCGTAAATGGGTCATTTTTGATGGACCAATTGATGCTCTTTGGATTGAAAATATGAATACTGTTTTAGATGATAATAAAAAGGTAGGCATACCTTTAGTCAAGTTGTCTTTTTTACCCTTAATTTTTTCAGTTTTAAAATTGATAAGTTTATAAAATTAATTTTTAGCTTTGTTTGATGAGTGGAGAAATAATTCAGTTGTCTGAAGTTATGAGTTTAATATTTGAAACCAATGATTTATCTCAAGCATCTGTAAGAAAAAATTTGCCTTCGTTAAAAAGATTTTTTAGTAAAAATTATTTATTTTTTTTAATTAGATTTTTTGTTTCTTTTTAGCCTGCAACTGTTAGTCGGTGTGGTATGGTATATTTTGAACCATCTTCACTTGGATGGAAGCCTTTGTTAGAATCATGGATTAATACAATTCCTAACATTTTGCGAGTTGATCATGATAAATATATCAAAGGATTGTTTTACTGGGCTGTACCACCTTTATTGTATTTCTTAAGGAAAAATTGTAAGGTAAGCTCACATGTCTTGCATTTATGACATTAGAATATGTGTGATAAAATGTTTATATCTTCATATTGTTCATATACCATAAATTGTAAAAAAAAAAAAAATGTTTAAGGAGTTTGTTCAGACATCAGACAGCAATCTTGTTCATTCATTAATGAATCTTGTGGAAGTCATAATGAAAGGTGTCAATGAATCTGATGTAAAGTTCATTAAAACATGGCTATGTGTATGTTTACTTTACACTTATGTTTAATTTCCTTTTACTGTTAGCTTCTAATAAAATATTTATTAACTTATTTGTTTCAAAAATGTCCTTCTGTTGTCCATACATTGCTTTAGGCTAGGTTTTTTCAATGGCTTATTTCTTCTTTTTAAGTCTGCGTTTTTATTTGGTATTGTATGGTCAATTGGGGCTACATGTGATACTTCTGGGAGAATTAAGTTTGATGCTTTTTTAAAAGACTTAATAAATGGTAAAAATGAAGAGCATCCTTTACCATCAGATATTGGGCACATTGACAATCCATTTCCACTTGAGTTTTCTGTTTATGACTATATGTTTGAAGTAAGATATTTTGTTCATCATTATCATTATAACTATTTTATCAGTTTTTGCTATTTACATGTTGTTTGTTTTAGTTTTTATTGTTAAATTTGAAGTTGAAGTTGTTTTTACCTGCACATTTTTCATTTAGAGAAAAGGGCATGGAAATTGGACACTATGGACAAAAACAATAGTAAATGCAGAATTAATCTGTGGCAGAAAAATTTCTGATATAATAGTTCCTACAATGGATACAGCTCGTTGTTCTTACCTCATGGAGCTTTTGCTGCAAAACCAAAAACCTGTTTTGTTTGTTGGTCCCACTGGGACAGGAAAAAGTATTTATGTGAAAAATATGATTATGAATCAGTTACCTCAGGAGGAATATTTACCAATGTTTTTGAACTTTTCTGCTCAAACTACTGCTGATCAAACTCAGGTCCATTTTATTTGCATTCATATAATTTTCTTTAAAATTATTTTGTTTACTTTTTTACCTAAAAATTTAAAACTTTTCTGCCTGCAAGACATTTAAGCAATAAATGCATCTTTTAAAAACAGCAGATGCAGTGAATCTTTATTTTAAAATTATTTGTAATTTTGTTAAAGCATTTGCACCTTTGAATGTATTAATATCCTAGCATAAATAATTTTGAATATAGTTTTTCAGCATATAGAAAAACTTTGTTAAAAACCAGTAAAATCCAATAGTATTTCATATTCTCTTATTTGTGATTTTTCAGGATTTGATAATGTCAAAGTTAGATAAACGAAGGAAAGGCATATTTGGACCCCCTATAGGCAAAAAGTTTGTAATATTGCTTTCTTATTCTTTTATCATTTAATTTTTATTACTGATTTTAACTAATTTAAAAACTTTCAATCAATATTTTCAGACTCATATCATTTGTTGATGATGTCAACATGCCGACAAAAGAGAAATATGGGGCTCAGCCTCCAATTGAATTGCTTAGACAACTTTTAGACCATGGTACTTGGTGAGAATATACTTTTAATTATTTTTGTATTTTTGAAAGAAGACAACACTTGAGTTTGTAAAAAGTTTTTATTTGCCTTAATGATGTAATACTTTTTTTAAGGTATGATAAAAAAGACACTTCACGTATTACTTTGACAGATGTTCAAATTATCACAGCAATGGGACCACCGGGGGATGGCAAAAACTCTGTTACATCTCGGTTTTTAAGGCACTTTAACATAATCAGCATTGCAAAGTTCAGTGATGAAACAATGACAAAAATATTTGGTAGCATTGTTAATCACTATTTTAAGGTAATTTTTTTTTCATAAAAAGTAAGACTTGATGATGTGTAATCAAAAACTTTTGAAAACTTCCAAATTTTTTATTAAGCTAATTATGGAAGAAAACTAAATATGGATAGGAGGAGATCAAAAACTAGACTTTAAATTATTTAGATAAAAGATAGTGAATAGATTTTCATAAAACTTTAACTCTAGTGGTATTTCCAGTTATGGTAAAAATTTTTTAGAAAAGCAGAAACTCATGCAAATTAATTTTTTTGTGTAATTGATTCATTTTCAGGTGAATAGCTTCCCTGCTGATGCATTTGTGATTGGCTCACAAATAGTTGCTGCAACACTCCAAGTAAAATATTTCCACCTAATGTTCTGCTGTTATTATCATTAATATTATAGCATAACAACCCTATGAGAAGTGATGCAGTTTCACAATTTTTGTAATTGCTATCTGTTAATGTAATTTTAGATCTATAAAGAAGCAGTTAGTAATCTTCTACCAACTCCTGCAAAGTCACATTACATATTTAATTTGCGAGATTTTTCTCGAGTCATTTATGGTGTTCTTCTAATTGAACTTCAGTCAATTACAGATAAGAAATGTTTGCTGAGGTTATGGGTGCACGAAGTATATCGTGTTTTTTATGACCGCTTGGTTGACTATAACGACAGAGTGTGGTTGTTTAAGTAAGAAGTTTTAATTATTTTAGTATAGTACATGGTGATTGCATCTATTATACTTTTAAACATGTTTTATAGTGTTTTATTTAAAGAAACTTTGTTATTTTTGTTAATTTTTCAACCCAAAGAGCTTTGTGGAGACAAGTTAAAGGTTAAATGGAAAGTGTATCTCTGACTTAATTAATATTATCTTTATGATAATAAACTTAAAACATAATATAGCGTAATATCAGTTTGGAATTGTATTTCAATAGTTATTTCACAAGATTGTTTTGTTTATAGTAAACTTTACTAGAAGTATTGTCTTGTAGTAAGGTGCAAGTGATTACAAAAGAATACTTCAAAGAAGATCTTGATAAGTTGTTAGGACATCTTTCATTTGATAAAAAAGTTAGTGTTATGTACTTTATAATAATTTTACTTTAATATTTATTTTAGATTTTTTATTTCATTTTTTTTAAACTACCTAACTTTTTTGTATGAAGTTAAAGGAAGATGAGATGAGAAGTTTAATGTTTGGAGACTACCTGAAACCTAATGCGGTAACTTGTCTTTTTTTTTTATATTTCCATTCTCCTAAATGTATAATCATAAAATGGCATAAATACAAATGCTGCAAATAATGTTATATACATCTAAATATTCATATATATAATATTTATAGTATTCTCTGAAAAATCTTTTCAAAAGCTACATTTAAACATTTTTTGAATTAAAACTACTAAAAATCACTGGTGTTCTGATGATTCTGTAGTATAAAAGGTATTTTGTTGCCTGACTTTCCATACAGTATGTAACAATAAATAAATAATAGTGGATAACAGTAATAATCGTTATTATAGTAATAGAGCTCTTTAAATTTGCATCCACTCTGGAAATAATCTCTTGACAGTTTGAACTTCTTACAATCATTATACCTGCTGCACAATGTTTCCAGCTTGCTCACTGAATAGAGCTATAAACATGAGCTTTGATAAATCAGTTAACATCATTACTATCTGCTCTGAGCAATATTTTCCATATCATCTCCTGAAAATCTCCTGCTGGTTTTTAATTTGGAGGATCTGGTTTGTTATAAATCCTACCATGTTCAGAAAAGTAGGAAGTGATGAACCATAATTTCCTGAGACAAACTTCTCATGATCTTCATGATTAATTTGGGCTGATCAAAACTTAGTTTATAAACAGAGTCTTGTGTGTGATGATGATCCTTTACCATAACATATGGCACAAAACTTTTGTTTTGTTTCACCATGAGATGGTAAGTAGTTAGGTATTCAAGCCATGATTTAATTTTTGTCTTGTAAAATGCATGCAAGTTGAATTTTATAATCTGAGTTTAGAAATCAATTGTTCCATAATATTCATTTATAGCTTCTTGGTTTTTTAAGAAATGTAACACTGACCCTAAGGTTGGTACTTTTTAAGTGCTTTCATTTTTTGCCCACTTGTAAGACCTTCCGAAGTTCCTGAAGATTAAGCATAAAATACCATTTGAAGCCATATTATTTTATACCAATAAATTTTTCTCTTTTAGTAAATCTATGAAGTTCTTTTTATTTTGTATATTAAATGCTTGTAATCAGTACAAAACTGACATTTATCAGACCTAAAAAAAGCAATTAAAGCATATTTTGAAATTTGCTGTCAGGGTACAGAACAAACAATTCAGTTTTTGTGACTTATATTTGTTATCATCACAAGGCATGTATTTTTCATGCAAATGTGGTCCTAATCCTTTACTTCATCAGAACACCTAACTTGTTTTCAACCCAGCTGTGAGTATAATGACATGCATATGCTGCTGTAATATATAAGGTATTTGTTATAATACACAGCAGATTTATGCAGATTATTAAAACTTTCAGACTCTAAGTAATATCAAATTGCTATTGCAATTTTGTCCAATTTTAAGATAACATTTTAAGATAATGTCTTATAAGTTGATATCATAAAACACTATGCTAATATTGTAATATTATTATTAGGATATCTTAATAGTGGTTTGTATTTCATCAGTGATCGGTTGTTAATTTGCTCTCTGACTTTGGTTATACAGTTTTCTTTCTAGGACTTAGTAGATACTATGTAACTAAGTTGGCATAAATTGCAACTTTTTTTTTGTTTCTTGACTTATTTATTATGAAGGCACTTAATAGGAAAAGATATTACTAGTTAAATTAAATGTAAAAAACGAAAGTAGTTTGCATTTTATATCTGTATTTTATCATTCAATTCAACAAATGAAAGACAATTAGAGCTCAATTAAAAGCAAAGTTTGTTTGCATATAGCTTGGCAGTGATCGATTGTACCAAGAAGTAAAATCCATTGATCACTTTTATTCTGTTGTTCAAGATTACTTAGATGATTATAATCAAACACATAAGACACAGATAAATTTAGTCATCTTTAGGTAAGTGATTTTTTAAGTTTATTTCTTGCTTTTAATTGTATATTTCAAGTCATGATTAATTTTTTTAATTTTTGCTTAATTAAGTTTTTTATTTCTTTGAAACAATTTTTCTCAAGAAAAACTTTATTAATGTGCATTTAAAAACATTAAAGTAAAGGTTTTAGCATGGATTTTTTTAAAAAAAACAAACATTTCTTTCATTATATTCATAATAATATTTGCATATGATCGTTGCATGGTAAAAGTATTTTTGCAGCATAATTGATTCTGTGTATTAGGTATGTTCTAGAACATTTAAGCAGGATCAGTCGCATCTTAAAACAGTCTGGTGGAAATGCAATGCTGGTAGGGATGGGTGGAAGTGGGAGGCAGTCATTGAGCAAGTTAGCAGCAGCATTATCAAACTTTGACATATTTCAAATAGAAGTAACAAAATCTTATGGAATAGCAGAATGGAGGGAAGATTTAAAGGTTTTACATTTATTCAAACACTCATATAGCAAACCTCATTTAACTGTTGGTAAACAGAAGAATACAATTGTATAAGAGTTAATATTTTTATGTTTGTGATTTAATTCTAAAAATTTGGTTGATTAAGCTTTAAGGGCATTATGTTTAGAGTCTTCTTAAATTAACTGGGGGACAAGACAAGCCTACAGCGTTTATTATAGCTGACACGCAAATCAAAGAAGAATTGTTTTTGGAGGATATAGACAGTTTGTTAAATTCTGGAGAAGTTCCAAATCTTTTTGCAGCAGATGAAAAAGCAGAGTTAATTGAGGCAAGCATTTTAAATAAACTGCTGGCACTTTGGTGACACTTTGCTGACATGTAATTTTAGCTGCTTTTGTATCAAAATTTTAACATTAAATTTCAAAAATGTTAGTTAAACTAATATTTTCAAATGTTTTTTTAACAAATTGTTCCTTCATAGGCTGTAAGAGCAGTTGCTTTATCTGAATCAAGTGATGCAAAAATTGAATTTACGCCATTATCACTGTATAATTTTTTTGTGAATCGATGTAAAAATAATCTTCACATATTATTGTGCATAAGTCCTATTGGTGAAGCATTTAGGCGGAGGCTTAGGCAATTTCCTTCCCTTATTAATTGTTGCACAATAGATTGGTTTCAGGTTTTTATTTATTTATTTTTCTTCTTGTATTCAAAGTAAACTGAATTTAAATTTTAAGTTTTTGATTTTATTTCTTCTTTAAATTTTTCAAATAATTGAAAAGTTGTTTTTAAACTTCAATTTTTTAAAACTATGTTGTTACTTTTATTTTAGTAATTTTTTTTCAGCCATGGCCAGATGATGCTCTTGAAATGGTAGCTAAAAAGTTTTTGGAAAAAATTGAAATTGATGATAGTCAACTCAAGAGTGTTATCTCCATTTGTAAAAATTTTCATCAGTCAGCCATTAGTTATTCAAATAAGTATAAAATTATGTTTCTTTAGACTTATTTACTGCCATTGAAAAATAGTTTACATGATATAAAATGATAGATTATTTAGGTTATTTACTGCCACTGAAAAATAGTTTACATGAAATAAAATAATATTAAATTGTCATTAAAATTGATCTTATATATTTTATATGTTTTCTTGTTTATGTCACTATGCAAGTAAACTAATAAAGATAATCTTTTAAATGTATAAATTCTAGCTGTCCATCTTTAGTTAATTAACAATTCTCAAAGAGAAAGAAAGTGTGAATTTTTTTGTTATTTTCAAAAAGTATTTTTGTTTTTTTTTTGTTTTACTAATGCTTTTGATTTTAGATTTCAACTGCACGTGGGTCGTCATAACTATGTAACTCCCACATCATACCTAGAGCTGATTAGTTCATTCAAAATATTACTGAGTCAAAAGCAAGATGAGGTTTTCTATTATCCTATAATATGTTAGTTTGTTTAAATTTACTACACAAAATCATAAAGCAATTTTATTTCTAGGTGCTGCATAATAAAAGAAGGTATGAAACTGGCCTTGAAAAGCTTGAATTTGCATCATCACAGGTTTGTATGATGCACTAATTTACAATTACTCTGCTTTTTATAGATTTTAAATCTTCTATTGATATTTATTTGATATATATATATTGATCGTTTTTTTTTATAGCCAGTTATTTTTTTAAAATGATTTTTCTCCTAAAAGGTTGCTACTATGCAAATTGAGCTGGAAAAGCTTCAACCACAACTTGTTGTAGCATCGCAAGAAAATGAAAATATGATGGAGGTGATCCTTCTATACACAATCATATCACAACACTATGTGTTGTATTTATATGTTAATTTAAAGCTGATATTATTATACATTAGAGTTAAGTACTATTATGCAGAATTAACTGATTGTTAGAAAATAGGTCAAAGCCATGTGTCCAAAACAAAAAAAGATAAAGAAAATAAAGTTGGTGTTTTACTCTAAAATTTCAAACTTTGCTAAAACATTTAAAATTATTATTAAAAGTAGCTTGATCTTTCTTATCAATTTTCTCTCTTTTAAAAATATTTCCTCATCATTAAGATTCTAAGTATATGTTACTAAAAGTAGCTACTGTTGTTAATAATATTTCAGATTATTGAAAAAGAGTCTAAAATTGCTTCTGCACAACAAGAAATTATCAGAGGTGATGAAGCTGTGGCTAATGAGCAAACTGCTGAATCACAAGCATTGAAAAATGAATGTGAAGCAGATCTGGCTGAAGCAATCCCAGCACTTGAAGCTGCATTGGCAGCATTAGATACTTTGAAGGTTATTTTTTAGTTTTAGTTAATAACTAAAACTAAACTTTGTTTATTTTGTTATTAGATTTTATTTTTATTTTAGCCCACTGATATTACCATTGTCAAGTCAATGAAAAACCCTCCACCAGGCGTAAAGTTAGTAATGTCTGCTATTTGCATCATGAAAGATATTCCTCCTGATAAAGTTAATGATCAATCAGGCTCTGGCAGAAAAGTATTGGATTTTTGGGGGCCATCACAGAAACTTCTAGGTGACATGAACTTTTTACACTCCTTGAAGGAATTTGAGAAGGATAATATTCCGGTATATATTTTTGACCATTTTTTCTTTACTTGTGTTCATTTTTAATTTTATAAAATTTTGTTTTTGCATAACGTTGTAAAAGTTAAAATTTTATTTTTCAGGCACATATAATGAAAAAAATTCGTGCTGAATATATTTCAAATCCAGATTTTGATCCTGTAAAGGTCCGCTCAGCTTCATCAGCTGCTGAAGGTTTATGTAAATGGGTGAAGTCCATTGAAATTTATGACAGAGTTGCAAAGGTAGTTTTTCATTTAAATATTTAGTGGACATTTTTAGCATAAAGTATCCAATTTAAAAGTTTTTAAGTGAAAGTTAAGTTTACTAATTAAAATTTAAAAATATTGTAGGCTATTACAACCAGAAAGTACATTTTATTTTTTAAATACTACTTCACACCAAGTCTTTTTATGGTAAAGTTTTTATAGTGATTTCCGTAATGTCTAAGCATGTTCTGTTTTAGGTGGTTGGTCCAAAGAAGATAAAACTAGCCGAAGCAGAAGAAACATTAGCATCAACTATGGAACTATTAAATATAAAGAGAGCTGAATTATCTGAAATTGAAGAAAAGGTGGCCATGTTAACATCTCAGTTAGTTGAGATGAACAAGAAAAAAACTCAACTTGAATTTCAGGTTAGTCTTTTCATAATTATTAATGTTTTTAGATCTTTTTTTTAAAAAAAGTTTTAAATTTTTATCTTTCAGCTGTGTTGTTTATTTACTCAATTATTACAATGGTAGGTTGATTTATGTGGGAAAAAGTTAGAACGTGCTGAAAAGTTAATAGGTGGTTTAGGTGGTGAAAGGTCTAGGTGGGCAATTGCGGCTATTAACCTTCAAAGCATGTTTGAAAATTTAACTGGTGATGTTTTAATATCCTCTGGTTTAATTGCTTACCTTGGTGGATTTACATCTGCTTTTCGAAAAGAATGCTGTGAAGAATGGACAAATTTATGCTCAGTAACACATTTTTAATTATTTGATTTTTGTTTTGTGAATGTAAATAAAAAAATTAGTAAAAATAAATAAATAATAATAAATGATAATAAAAGAATCAATCTTAAAAAAATGTAACAGTTTACTATAAAAAAATCATTGAAAATGGTTTTTGAATGTTTAGAATCTTGGAGTAAAATGCTCAAAAGACTTTTCTTTAATGAGGATTCTTGGAGAACCTGTAAAAATTAGGGCATGGAATATTTCTGGACTTCCCACTGATAATTTCTCAATTGATAATGGTGTCATTGTAGACAATTCACAAAGATGGTATAGCTTTTCAGTTCAAATCTCATAAAAAATTTGTTTAACAAGTTGTTATTTTGAGCTTTTTTTTGCTAAATAAAAACTTTAAATAATTTTAAGTAATAATAAATACTATTTGATTTCTATGCACATTTTTTAGGGCTTTGATGATTGATCCTGAAGGACAAGCTAATAAATGGATTAAAAATTCTGAAAAAGACAAAAAGCTCTCTGTAATTTCCTTTTTTATTTGTTAATATAAGTCTATTTCCTTTGAGTAAATACTTTTTTATTTGTATTGCTGATTTTTAGATCAGACCACTATTTTGATTTCTGTCAATTTTTTAATTTATTTTTATTTCTTTAACATCCTTTGATTCAGTTTTCTATTTTTTTCATCATAAATTTTTCATCTGGAAAATAAACTGCAGTATTACAATTCTTGGAGTATAATGACTTCATTTGATCGTCAACTTCAAAAGTAATGTTGGTTTACTTGAAAAAAAAACAAACTTAATGTCCACAACGTACTATTTCAATTGGCTTAAAATATTTATTTTTGTATCTAAAGAAAGTTAAAGGCAGAGATTAAAGAAAAAGCTTCTATTTTATCTTTAGCTAGCATATAATCAGCATTTACACAGAATAACAGTTTTTAAACACCAGAAACAAATAGTATTTTTCTGCAAACCAGAAAAAGCTAATATTGTCTAAAATTGCTTCTACACAACTGCGAGTTTTTTTTAAACATTAAAAAAAAAAAAATACGAATCAAATTTTTTTTTTAATGTTGATATAGAATTTGAAAATCTCTTTTTGTACTTTAAGGTAGTGAAGTTATCTGACACTGATTATCTTCGAACTCTTGAGAACAGCATTCAGTTTGGTACTCCTGTGTTGATTGAGAATGTTGGAGAAGAGCTTGATCCCTCTCTTGAGCCATTGCTTTTGAAGCAGACGTTTAAACAAGGTTCTTGATTTTTTTTTTTTTTTATTGTTAAATTTAACTTTTAACTTACAAATTCATTTTATCATTCTTTTTTTTTTTTTAACAATTTTAGTCAAAGCTTTTATTTACAAACTATTGTCATAATGTGAACTGGTTATAAATATAATATTACATTGTTCATTTTATATTGTCACGAAAAAATTAAATAACAAGCATTAACTTTTTTTTTTACAAAAAATTATGTGAAGGCGGTGTTATGTACATTCGTATGGGTGAAAAAGTCATTGAATATTCTGGTGATTTTAAACTTTACATTACAACAAAGCTTCGTAATCCACATTATCTACCAGAGGTTGCAACAAAAGTAACCATTGTCAATTTCATGATTACTCCTGAAGGTCTAGAGGATCAATTGCTTGGTATTGTAGTTGCAAAAGAAAGGTAAAAATTTCCTATTTATAATTAAAGATAAAATGAAAATAATTAGCTGTTTTTTTTTCTTTAAGTTTTAATTCTATCTTACATTTGACTTTCAGACCAGAACTAGAAGATGAGCGACAAGCATTAATTCTTCAAAGTGCTGCCAACAAAAAGCAGTTACAAGAGATAGAAAATAAAATTCTAGAAACTCTTTCCTCATCAGAGGGAAATATTTTAGAAGATGAAACAGCGATTAACATACTCAACTCTTCAAAGGTGGTTTTTTAAAAGTATTTAAGTTTCCAATTTCTTTTTAGTTTTAACATATTGTAGCAAACCTATTTTTTTTTATTTAATTTTTCTATAGATCTTATCAGATGAAATTAGCAGGAAGCAGAAGGTACATTCAATTAAAATGGACAAGCATTGAAAGTAGTGATTGAATTGCTAACCAATATTAACATATTAAAAAAGCTATAATATTCATATTACAAAATGATTATTAAAACTTTTTTTTATTTGTAAATTTATATAGATATGTTGTTAATAAAGTTCCAGATGATAATTAAAGTTGATAAAAAATGACACAAAAATAAAAAGCAAATAAGAATATTTTTCAAAGAGTTTCCAAATTAAAAAAAGGACAACTTAAATAAGTGGTAGGTGTAATAAGTAAAACAAAGAAATAAAGCCATTTACAAAATCACTAGTCGTTATAAATATATATTAATATTATCAATATATTGATATTATTATGTTAATATTATCAAATCCTTAATGATAATAGATAAATGTCAATACTAAGCTTCGAAGTTTAAAAAGAAAAAAAGCTTCAAAGCTTAATAGTGACAAGTAAGTATTCATAATAAGCAAGCTTAACAGTTAAAAGTTAAAGTCTCTACTAACTTGTAAAAGCATACTTTTGTATAGATAGCAGATGAAACTGAGAAAAAGATCAATCAGTCTAGACAAGGTTACCATTCAATTGCAATGCACTCCTCAATCTTATTCTTTTCAATTACGGACTTACCAAATATTGATCCAATGTATCAATATTCCTTAACATGGTTTGTTAACTTGTATATTGCTGCCATTCAAGACAGGTAAATATACAAAAAAATAACTATATAATGTTTTCCTTAAATTTTTTTTTTTAAAGTTAAGCTTGAATAAGCTTGATTTTTGGAAAAATTTGTTTTACTTTGTTTTCTTTTTAGCAATAAATCGAAAATTTTAGAGAAAAGACTTCGTTATTTGATAGACTATTTCACATATAGTTTATACTGCAATATTTGTCGCTCACTTTTTGAAAAAGATAAACTTCTCTTTTCTTTTATTTTGGCTGTTAATGTGCTTATTGCAAAAA
Organism: Hydra viridissima; assembly: GCF_058129835.1. Lineage (NCBI taxonomy): Eukaryota > Metazoa > Cnidaria > Hydrozoa > Anthoathecata > Hydridae > Hydra > Hydra viridissima. The sequence goes on along the minus strand of NW_028324301.1, from coordinate 23,999,768 downwards.
AAGAAATCATTCAGAGTGAGTTTATGTTTTTTTTAACGGGAGGTGTAGGCTTAGAAAATAAAATACCAAACCCTGATCCAGCATGGTTAGCTGATAAATCATGGGATGAAATATGCAGATTGTCAGAATATGCAGCTTTTAGAGGTTTTAGGTAGCTTATTACTGTAATACTATGTACTTATTACTATAATAACATAATACAATGCTTTTATGTCCTTATTTTAATGACTTAAAAACATTTTTTTAGTTATTACTTTCTTAATGGTAAACTTGTTTTAATTCTTTGACCTTGATACTAAATTTAAAGTTTGTAAATGTTAAAGTTTTCTATTGCTTTTCAAAATTGCATGTTGGAGTTAAGTAAATATATTAAAAAACTACATAAATTATTTATTTAAGAGATCATTTTGTAAAGAATATAGTTGTATGGAAGAATATATTTGAAAGTAAAGACCCAGAGAAAAGTGTTTTGCCCCTTCCTTGGAGTGAAAAGTTATCTGATTTTCAAAAAATAATAGTTATTCGATGTTTACGACAAGACAAAGTTATTCCATTAGTAAAAAATTTTATCGAAGAGAAGCTTGGCAGAAGATTTATTGAACCTCCTCCATTTGATCTAGCAAAAAGTTACAATGATTCAAATCAATGCTCACCATTGATATTTATTTTGTCTTCTGGTGCTGATCCTATGGCTGCATTGATGAGGTTTGCAGCAGACAAAGGTTTCACCAGTGAAAACTTTACTGCTGTTTCTCTTGGTCAAGGACAGGTACTAATATTGATTTTTAGCTATTGGTGAAAGTAACTTTTGATTAAAGTTTATATTACAGGTGCCATACGTAATGTAATTATTATTTTTTTGAATCCTAATATAGCTTTTCAGATTGGTTATGAATGAAATTTTAAAAGAAAATTAAGCTTTAGTAGAAATTCAAATCTTAAGTAAAAATTTTTTAGGGACCAATAGCAGCCAAAATAATAAAAAATGCTTGTGAAAATGGAAATTGGGTTGTACTACAGAATTGCCATCTTGCTGTGTCTTGGATGCCAGCACTGGAAAAAATATGTGAAGAAATGTCTCCAAATAACGTTCATAAGAAATTTAGACTGTGGTTAACTAGTTACCCATCACCAAAATTTCCTGTTGCAGTTTTGCAAAACAGTGTTAAAATGACAAATGAACCTCCTACTGGTTTGCGTCAAAATTTGCTGCAGTCATATTTAAGTGACCCTATATCAGATAAAGAATTCTTTTCTTCTTGCCCTGGAAAGGAATCAGTATATTTTTACTTTTTTTTTTTTAATTGATTTGATCCTCTCTACATCTAACCCATGAGGATAAAACATGTGTTATAAACCTCATATATGCCAATAAAAGACATATATACCTTGTTACATGTCACATATACTGTATCAGATAAAACAAAATGTTTCTGCATATGCAAATGCATACTAAATGTTAACCTGCCTTTCAAATCAATTTTTTTATTGAAATACTCATAAATATTGTTACTTTTTCTTTGTTCTATTTTTTTTAGAATTGGGAGAAACTGTTGTTTAGTTTGTGTTTTTTTCATGCTGTTATTCAAGAGAGAAAGAAGTTTGGTCCAATTGGTTGGAATATTCCTTACGGATTTAATGAGTCTGATCTGCGTATTAGTATAAGACAACTGCAGGTACAAGTTAAATGAAATTTTTCTGATTGAATAACTCTATAAACCAATTCCTTTTTTTTTCACTCAATTTGATCAAAAGTACTTTGTTGGTAAAAAAAACTTTTAAAATTAAAACACAGAAAAGTTTTTTGTTTTGTGAAAAGAACATGAAAAAAAAAAAAAAACCTAAAATCACTATTGTTTTTTTTAGCTCCATACCTATTTATGAAATTTTTTTTTTTTTTTTTGCATAAAAATTTTAATTTTAGATGTTTATTAATGAGTATAATGAAGTACCATTTGATGCTATTTCTTATATGACTGGAGAGTGTAATTATGGAGGTAGAGTAACTGATGACAATGATAGGTAACATCTTATTTGTTTTAGTACTTCAACTGATGGTTGCTTTACTCATTATTTAGCATTTTCTTTTTTAACACAGGCGATGTTTAATGAGTATTTTGAAAGATTTCTACACTCCAGAAATTATCCATAATCTAAAATACAAATTATCTCCAAGTGGTCTATATTATGTCCCACCAAAGAGTAGCTATGAAGATTACATTGAGTTTATTAAGGTTATTTTCTAAATTGTTATTTAACGGGTGACAACTAAAAAACGAGACTGGATTTAAAGACACATATCTTCTCAAAGGAATAAGATTTTAAAAATAGGAAAACTGTTTTAGAAGGTATTTTTATTCTAGTTTTTAAATATTTTATGTATTTTTAGTTTTTATAGAAAAATGAATAAAAAAATAAATTCAAAACAAGAAGAGATTAGAAAACGTGTGTATGAATTTTATTCAAATTACAAAAATGCTGGTAAAAAGTTCACTTATGACCACTTTAAAGTTGAGAATATACCTAAAAGTACTATCTACAAGATAATTAAACGTGCTGAAAGTGAATCTGGGTACCAAAGAGTTCAAGAAAGTGGAGTAAAAGCTAAAAAAATGACCAGGACAAACATTGAAAGGCTCAAACTCATGTTTGACCATAAAGATGGAGTTTCTCAACGACAGGCAGCTAAAAAGTTCAACTGTACTCAGCAACACATTAGTAAAACATTAAAATAAAGAACAAATATTAAGTCAAGAAAAAAAATGACGATTCCAAAACGCTCTGACCAGCAAAAAGCAGCAGCTAGAACTAAGTGCAGTCGATTATGTCAGAAATTCAAAAATCGTAAACCAATCATTGACGATGAGTCTTATTTCACGTTAAATCACTCCAGTATCAATGGAAATTATATATTTTATACTAGTGATGTAAAATCTACTCCATCTACAGTTAAATACCAAACAAAACAAAAGTTTCAAAAGAAATTACTTCTATGGATTGCTTTTTCTGAAAATGGAATTTCTTGGCCTTATTTTGTACCAAGTGGACTGGCTGTAAATCAAAAATTCTATTTAAACAAATGTATTAAGAAGAGACTTATTCCATTCATCAATAAGTATCATTCAGATGGTGCATATGTATTCTGGCCAGATTTATCATCATCTCACTATGCAAAAACAGTAATCATGTACCTAAACAAGGAAAACGTGCATTATGTTGAGAAAGCGGATAACCCTGCAAACTTGCCAGAATGTCGTCCTATCGAAAATTTTTGGAGTATTTTGAAAGGCCTTGTCTACAAGAATAATTGGCATGCAGAAAATCTTAAAAAATTACGTTCTAGAATCAATTATTGCCTTAATAAAATTGATATTGAGCTCATACGGAGCCTAGCTCAGTCTATACCAGGCCTAGTTGATAAAGTCAGAAGAAATGGTTTAATTGAGAACAACTGATTATATATATAAAAACTAGAATAAAAATACTTTCTAGAACATTTTTCCTTTTTGTTTTATCCTACTTCTTTAAAGAGATATGTGTCTTTAAATCTAGTCTCGTTTTTTAGTTGTCACCCATTACATCTTATTGTTAATAAACAATTTTCCTAGCCATATTTCAATTTATAATTGATTAGTAAAATTTACACTAGGTACTAATTTCTAGTTAATGTTTTGATAATCATTGCTCCAATGCACCAATTAATCCATGTTTTGTATGGACTTCCATTATCTTTGATTTTGTAAATGCTTTTTATTTGTTTGTTTTTTTTGTTAGCTTTTACCTGCAATGCAAAAACCAGAAGTTTTTGGTATGCATGATAATGTTGACATCACTAAAGATTTGCAAGAAACAAAACTTGTTAGTTAATACATAAAAAAATTTTTTACATAAAAAAGGTTAATTTTTTTTTTGTATGTGCTTATTCTAACAACTGTTTATGTATTCTTAGTTGCTTGACTCAGTTCTTATGATTTCCTCACAAAAGTCAAGCGCTGGTGGCACTGGGAAGACAGATGACTTGGTCATTGAAATTTCAACCGATATTTTATCAAAGGTAAACTTTAGTTTGAGAAACTTTGAATTATTTGAAAAGTTATTTTAGAAAAATTAAACAAGAGAAACAAAGAAAAATATTTGATTCTTCTTGTTGGTAAAATTTTGTAAAGTTGTAAGCTTTATTTAAATTTCAAGATTACTGTTTTTAGCTTCCAAGTAATTTTGACATGGAAGAGGCACAAATAAAGTTTCCTGTGCTTTATGAGGAGAGCATGAATACTGTCTTAGTCCAAGAAATGGAGAGATTTAACAGGTGTGTTAAAAGATTTAACAGCATTGTTAATAAATTTGATAAGTATGTTAATTGATTTGATAAGTGTTTTAACAGGTTTGTTTATTGATTTAATAAGTGTGTTAATAGATTTAACTGGTGTGTTAGTAAAGTTAACAGGTATGTTAATTGATTTATTAGGTGTGTTAATAGGTTTAGTAAGTGTATTAACAGATTTAACAGGTGTATTAACAGATTTAATAAGTGTGTTAATAAATCAATTGGTGTGTTCATAGACTAAATAGGTGTGTTCATAGATTAAATAAGTGTGTTCATAGACTAAATAAGTGCGTTAATAGGTTTAGTTAGTAATTTAGTAGGTACATTAATTTATTCTATCCAGCTATCACACTTTTTAGATTTTTCAGAAAGTATTCCCAAAACGATTAATACTAAAAATTTTTCATGTTAGAAATCATGTTTTTTTGTATTAGAAATACCATGTATTCTGATGCATTTTTATTTTCTGAATTTCATTTCCCTTTAGATTGCTTAATGTCATACGTTCTAGTTTAACAAACTTACAAAAAGCTGTTAAGGGTTTGGTAGTTATGTCACCTGGTTTGGAGCAAATGTCTCTAAACCTCACAGTAGGGAAGGTAAGTAGTTTAAGTTATAAAATAAAGCTGGCCTAACTTTTTAATTTGTAAGGTAATTTGAATTTATAGGTAAAATTACCAGTCATAAAATTTAAAAAACTGAAACTATCCAATTATCAAGGCTTTTATCAATTTGTATCAATAAAAATCTGCACCAATCTCTAATTTCAAATTTTATAAGACAGTTGAATAATGCTGTCAGTTTTGCAAAGCTTCTAAAATTAACTTTATACAATTTACTGTTTTAGCAGACCATTTATTGACTATTAGCCACTAAATAGCATAGTCCTTGTATCATTTATGAGCCATTAACATAACATGATATAATAACACTTGCAGCAATTCTAATATGCTGTAAACACAGGTAAAATAGTGTAAAGTTTAACTATAAAATCAGCTGATATATAATATGTTAGCTACTAGTATAATTATTTTAAGATAATTTGAAAATAATAGATATAATTTTAACAAGCTAAAGCAGTATTTGTTATTTTCATAATTTTTTTATTAATAGATCTTCTACAGCACCAATTTGATGGTGCAACTATAAAAAAATAGCTAATAAAAAAATTTAAAAGATAAAATTTTATCTTTTAAATTTTTTTACTAGCTATTTATCTAAATTTACTTGTTAAATGAGACATAAAATTTTGAAAAACCAAAAATATTGAAGAAATGGCTTAATACTGTAGTTTTGCACAATTTATTTTATAAGATGAATCTATATTTATAAAAGCAGTACTATATATGTTAACAAATGAAAAGCAATATTTAAAAAATCATGAGACAGAAACTAATAGAACCTGTCATGTAATTTTAATACTTGATCTATTATCTTAATACTTGCAGAAAGAAAAAATAAATAAATAAATACAGTTTCAACAGTTAATGAATTGTTTGTAAAGCATGTATAACATTTTATTTTCAATAAAAACAACCAGTGTATATTAAGTCAATGTCAATGTCATTAAAAGCTCCTTTTCTTGCAGCATTTGAGGCATGGTAAATCATACATTCCACCAAAACTTCTTTGTATTTTGAATTTTTCAGAATCATGCAACAACCTTAGCAGTTTTCTGCTGTGTGAATTTGTTAGTCTTTTAGTTTTTAGTGTAGTGGATGTAGTAGACTTCCAATCAGATAAATTCCATTTTAGAAGAGTCCTTCAAACCCTTCTACAAAACCATTCATTAGATGTTCTTCAATTACTTCACTGTATGCTGTTTTATATGAATCTAACAGCTAAGCATTTATGCACAGAATTTGACATATTTTTTCCCAAAATCTCTAGGTTTTTGTTTTGTCTCACTAATAAAAAATCCAAATATAAAAAGTTCAACAATAAATTATGGTTTTGATAAACGATGGAAAACATTCAAATGTGAAGCTTCCTCCAATTTCGTTTACTGGTAAAAACTTTGTATTATCAAAAAAATGTCTCAACATATGTGCAGCAACTTCCAGTTAGAAACATTTAGAAAATAATTAATGAGTAAAATTAGCAAAATAAGTAATGACAGAAACAATTATTTAAATAAGTAATTTTGAAGGTTATTGAAAAATGGTTTTGAATACAAAATATAAGAAGTGGCCAGCAAGGGACTAATTACCCTAGGAAATACTGAAATTAATCGCTTTAGTTTGAAAAATAATAATTTTTTTATTTTTTGTTTTTAAACCGCTAAAAATTTTCATTAAAATTTCTTTTTCAAGTCCTTCTGTATTTTTTTAACGTGCTTAAAAAGTATTTTATCTGTTTTAACAAAGTATTTCATTTTGGATTTCTGAAAATTTTTACTTTTAATTTTTGTAATCGCTGTAATTCTCAAACCTCTATTTTACGCCATGAGTGAAAAAATTTCAAGCTTTATTCCTGTTTTAGGTGCCGGAGCTGTGGGCAAAAAGTTCTTATCCGAGTTTAAAACCTCTAGGAAGTTATATTTTAGATTTCGTCTCCAGAATAAATTTTTTACAGGTTTCTTTTCTTTTATGGTTTTGATTTTGGGTTGTTCCTGGTTTTTGTTTTTATTTTTGTTTATGTAAAAAAAAAAAAAAAACGTTTTGTTGAGTTTTTATTATTTATGTTCTGTAGAATTCTGAACGGATTTTTTACTCTGCATATTTAATTTTACTTTATTAAGAAAATCTGTTTTCATTGTGTGTTAAAACCCTTCAACATTTTTAATCTTTTTTTGTTTCTTTCTATATATTTGTTCTGTTTATATATTTTATCAGGACTGGTACACTAATGGCAAACCAAAAGTTTTTTGGCTGTCTGGTTTTTATTTTACTCAGGTAAAGTCATAACTATTTTTATGCTGTGTGAAACTCTTTTGTTTACTTTTCTTGTTCTTTCTCTTTTTGAAATTTAACGTTCGTTTTAGGCGTTCTTAACCGGCACCAAGCAAAATTATGCTCGCAAATATTCTATTCCAATCGATTTACTTGGGTTTGATTTTAAAATTTTTCCGAGAGATAACATGGATGCTGAACCAGTTGATGGTGTTTATGTAAATGGTTTATTTTTAGAAGGCGCAAGATGGAATCGAGACAGGCGAGTTTTTTTTGCTTTTGATTTTATTTCTTCTGATTATTAAATGAAAGCTTTTGATTAATTAATTATTAATTAGTTATTGATTGATTAATTAATTAGTTGTTGACATACTTTAAAGTTTGGCTTTTTAATGTAATAGTATTTTAATTTATTTATGATTGTCATATTTCACAATAGTTATAGTCGTTCATTGTTTTAATGTTTTCTTTAGCGGTGTTTTAGCGGAAGCATTTCCTAAAGTTTTGCATGATCCAATGCCTGTTATATGGATAAAGCCTTGGAAATCTGCAGAGATAAGAGAAAGAAAAGTCTATTCGTGTCCTTTGTACAAAACAAGCGACCGAAAAGGAACGCTTTCAACAACGGGCCACTCTACCAATTATGTTTTACCTGTTTTTTTGGATACAAACGTCGATCCACGCCATTGGGTTAAGAGGGGTGTAGCTCTCCTTTGTTGTCTCGATGACTAAACAGTTAATTATTTAATTTATTTATATCATTATAGTTTTAAAATATATCTTTATATAAATTATACTATTACAGTTTTAAAATATATTTTTAATGGCAGTTTTTTAAATATGCGATTTCAACATTTATTCGTTTTTTTTTTTATCTTTAATTTTCCTGTAATTACACAATGGAAAGGAAAATGATAGAAATTATTTTAGTAATTTAATCTTGTAGTTATTATTTTTTTGGTAAGGCTCATGAAAAAAAAGCTGCCCCGTTTGAAATTCTTTAAGACAGCTTATCGAAAATGAAAATCTAAAGATACACTTTTATAGTGAGATGGTCATATAATAGTGGTTTGTTTATTCTTAATGGCCAACAAAAGGTTTGACTGTTGCGCGCCGTCAAAAACGTTTTCTATATCTAAATAACAACAAAAATGAGCATCAAAATGTTTTTTTTACAAGTGTTTTTCTCGAAACAAATCAGCTTATAAACATAGCAACTTTGTTGGAATGTTTAAGAAACTTTTCTACTTTTTCTACTTCATTAAATTTTTTTTTTTTTTGTTTCTATATATTAGAACTAGTCTTTATATTTAAAACATCTTACTACACAGTCAAAATTGATCTCAAAGTGGTTAGTATTTTTTGGAAGAACAGGTATTAGACCTAATACCTGTTCTTCCAAAAAATACTAACCAAAAGACGCCATTGTTTAGAATAGAAATATTCTAAACAATGGCGTCTTCCTTTGCCTACGCCATTGTTTAGAATATCTCTATATTCTAAACAATGGCGTAGGCAAAGGAAGACGGGGAGCTAATGCACTCGAGGTACCTATCCCCATCGCAAAATCTTGCCTATGCTACTGATTCTAAAAAATCTCCGATTTTGCGGAGATAAAAGTTATGTGTTGATGGTGAAAAAAAGATTTATGACTTTTGCTGTTAGAAATCAAATTACTTGGTTATGGTATTATTTAAACAGTATTTTATATTAGACCCTAAATCTATTCTATACCATTTTCTCAGTACCATTTTCTCAACTTGTGGAACGGAACTTTTTATTAACTTCATGCAAATTTAGTGGTCTTTTATATTTGTTTTTAAAACAAGTACGGAATGCCAAACCAACAATAATCAGGTGAATTAACGTCTGGTTTGCACTGTTATAAAAGGAGAATCATCTTAAATATCTGAATGTTATTTTTTAAAACTTTATACTATTCCATTATTATAATTTATTGCTATATAAAGAATTTAAATGAATAGGATTTTGGTGCCCCTTAGTATTTACCGCCCTTAGCATTTGCCGTGTGGTTTTTACGACTCTACCTATAGTTTCCTAACATCGATTTTAAAAAACATCGAATCTTTCAAAGAATAGTTTCCTAACATCGATTTTAAAAAACATCGAATCTTTCAAAGAATAGTTTCCTAACATCGATTTTAAAAAACATCGAATCTTTCAAAGAATAGTTTCCTAACATCGATTTTAAAAAACATCGAATCTTTCAAAGAATAGTTTCCTAACATCGATTTTAAAAAACATCGAATCTTTCAAAGAATAGTTTCCTAACATCGATTTTAAAAAACATCGAATCTTTCAAAGAATAGTTTCCTAACATCGATTTTAAAAAACATCGAATCTTTCAAAGAATAGTTTCCTAACATCGATTTTAAAAAACATCGAATCTTTCAAAGAATAGTTTCCTAACATCGATTTTAAAAAACATCGAATCTTTCAAAGAATAGTTTCCTAACATCGATTTTAAAAAACATCGAATCTTTCAAAGAATAGTTTCCTAACATCGATTTTAAAAAACATCGAATCTTTCAAAGAATAGTTTCCTAACATCGATTTTAAAAAACATCGAATCTTTCAAAGAATAGTTTCCTAACATCGATTTTAAAAAACATCGAATCTTTCAAAGAATAGTTTCCTAACATCGATTTTAAAAAACATCGAATCTTTCAAAGAATAGTTTCCTAACATCGATTTTAAAAAACATCGAATCTTTCAAAGAATAGTTTCCTAACATCGATTTTAAAAAACATCGAATCTTTCAAAGAATAGTTTCCTAACATCGATTTTAAAAAACATCGAATCTTTAAAAGAATTATTTAATTCATAGAATAGCGCAAAATTTTCTAAATAATGGCTTCGTGTTTGTTTTGCTTTTTGAAACTAAAATGCTATCGGTCCTGTTATCATTATTAAGTATCTTATTTTCTTTTGATTTGAGTGGAGTGTTAGTGAAAAAATATTTTACTCGATCGTTATTTTCTTTGAGACCTTTCTCCATTTTTTTGCTGAGCATTTTTTTTGCTATGGTTCGAAAAAGATATTCAACATTATCATCGCGTTTTGCCGAACATTCTACAACAAATTCAATGTTTTCAAGCAAGGCAAAGTTTACAGCCATGTCTTCTGATATCACTCGTTCATCAACAAGGTCATTTTTATTGCCTACCAAAATTCGTGTCATGTCACCGTGATTGCATACCTCGCGTGACCAGGATTGTAATTCAAATAAAGAATTAGCATTATTGAGCGAATAGACTAGCACTGCACCGTCCGCATTTCTGTAATAGCTTGCTGTTAAACTTTTGAACTTTTCACTTCCTGCACTGTCCCAGATTTTCAACTACAAAGTAGAAAAATATAACAAAATTAGTTTTGATTTAAGTTTTTATTGCACTTGTTCTTAGACCATCCTTATATAAAAATAGAAATAGTTTGCAACGACCGTTACGTATGGCAACGTTTTTAAGAGAGATGTCACTAGTGTTCTTAGTGAGTTTTTATTTACTAGCATTTTTTTTTCTAAAAATTCACATCTATTTTTATATCTTTGGAAAACTTTAAAAAAGGATTTAATACAATAAAAACAAAAACAGTAAAAATGTGAGAATTAAAAAAAATTTTTTTTGAACCAAAATTAACTTACTTCTACTTTTACCCCGTCGATATCTACAATTTTCACGCCAAAATCTATTCCAATGGTTGATACTTCATTTTCTGGAAAAAATCGTTTAATATAGCGTCGCATTAAAGCTGTTTTTCCTACACCTGATTGCCCTACCAATATTATTTTAAATGATACACTGGCAGCCATTTTTAAAGAGAGGTTTCCGATAAGCGAAATGTTTCTAGATTATCATGTAAATGGTCATGAGATTTAACGAGAGTTTAAAAAAAGAAGCCACGAGATTCTATAAAGTGAATGCTATCTATTCATATTCATGAGTTGTGCGCAATGCAAGGTCAATTCAGGCAATTCAGTTTTTTAATTATTGAAAATGGTATGTGCATTGCTGTAACATAATTTAGAAAATCAACTTTTAGCAAACTAAAGTTCATTTATGAGGAAAATAATTACGCGCAGATTTGTTTTTTTTAAATTTATCTACAAGCATACACGCGTGCCAAGTCACCAGATAGTTCTCGATAATCCAAAAAACTATCTTTTGTAATTAAAATCAATTTTGTAAATAAATTAGTGCAATTTTTAGTTTACTTTTAGCTGAAAATATTTAATGAAATATATTAATATATAAATTATTAATAGCAATTTTCAATATTAGTGGTAGTTTTATTGACCTATTATCACTTAAGTGCGTGTAGGTTTAGGCTTCGATTCGATTTTAAGTTAAAATGGAACGTTTTTTAATTTTACTTTAGCATACTTATCCAGATACGAAAAACTTTATTAGAAGCTTTGTTAAATTAAACTTTTCGAATGGTTTAAGAAACTGAAACTAATCCATTTACTAAGAGAATTTCGACCCCAATTTTAAACTTAGCGCTAGTTATCGTTTAGATTAACTGTTGTTTGTCACAATCATTTTGCATCAATACAAAATTGAAAACCAGCGAATCGCCTTATTACTTTTGTATTTGGTTGAGTAACTTTCTTAGATTTTTGATCTGAACAAACATTTTAAACTGGTTTTACATCTGAACACCAGTGAAGTTTGCAACCAAAAATTACCAGAGAGATTTCGGTATTGAATGAGTTTTACGTGTGTTCTAGAGTTAATCATTTTAACTATCAAATGTTCAAACACAGCACATGTCCAATGAATTTCATGGTAGTTACTGTCGTGTTTTAACTTTTTTGCAGAGACTTTTTATTGCGAGTCGATTAATTTCAAAATTCTTCAAAATTCAAGATTATCGCTAGTTTTTGTTTCTTACTTTCTCAATTCCCTAAAAAAAAAAGTTAAATCTTTCTTTTAAATGAAAGATTTAATTTACATAACTTTCTATAGTCATAGAGGCTTTTTAACTAGAACCAAGAGTGAAAAATTCACTTAAAGGTTCGTCTCTGTATATGCTCAGTGAAGAGCGGGGAGAGGTCCTGACAATCAAACATGTTTTTGAAACATTGAACTCCCAATTGTTAGTAAGATAATTTAGTAAAGGTCATAATTTGAATTTTGTCAGCAGTGCTAACCCTCATATGACCCTTATCCTCCAACGATACGCCCCCATTCCCTCTGAATGGCATTTCTCACTGAAGAGCTTACCACACACCTACAGCACCAAGTTAATTCAACAAAATTTGACTACTTTAACTTATTCAATTACGGTGGAAATTTCGTTTAACAAACTTAAAGATCCACCAAACATCATAAATTTAGCGTAATTATTAAACGTAAGGTATTTTCTTAATGAATCCCTTCTTTCACGCACCGTTCTGGAGCTCTAGACACAACATAGTCACAGTGTAAGTATTACAAAATTTTGGAACAAGTTAGTCTCGATTACTTATATATTAAGTAATTAGAATAAAGAAATGTTTAACCTAATATAAGTAACTAAGAGTTCAATTGATTCAACTCCTATCAAATGATTTTTTCAATTTTCTAAAAGATCCATGATTAAACAGAACTTGGTTAAAGTTTTTCCGTCTCAACTTTGCGAAGGAAGATCAGCAACAGAAAATATTTTTAAGTAACTGTAATGCAATGTAAGTCACTTAACTTACATTAAGTTATTCATAGATGCATTTCAACTTTTTTTTTTCTACCTTTCTTTTTCTGTAATTTTATGTTAAAGAGAGTTGCAGCATATTCACTACAAACGGCGCAGTGTGATGCGGCTTAAAAAATTTGGTCAAAAAATAAAACCACCAAAAAAGCCAAAACTTTTTTAAAAAAACAGCTATAAATCCAAATATTTTGAAATTTAACTTATAAAATATTTTATTTAAAGAATATAAAATACGTACCCTATAAATTATAAAAAAATTATAGAAAACTATGGAACAAAAAATGTTTTAGAAAAATAAAAAACATAAATTAGTATTTAAATAATTCAGATCTAGGACTGTGAGTGGTTTTTCCATTGGATGGATTTGGAGGGACGATTTTTTGAATTGACTTTTTATGTGATGTTTTAAAAACGTAACTTAAGTATATATTTATAAAAAACTTTAGCTGCCACAGCATTTTTTTTGCTCTTTTTCATGAAAATATTTTTTAGTTCTATCTCCTTTAGAGTTTGAAATAACAAAGTCAGAAGAAGAATTGGCTATTCTAAGACCATAACTATGCTCAAGATTGTTAACTCTAGATAAGCGAGGAGGAACTTCAAACATGGACGTCTTTAATCTTAAAGTTTCAGCTAAAGATTGGAATATTTGATTCACCCTTTCAATTTCAAACTCGCTTTTTGCAGATGTTTCCCATAATGGAATACCAAAATTTGCAGCCAATGCATTTGCTTCAGAAGAAGATACTTCTCTATTAGCGTGAAGATCACATTTGTTTCCAATTATAAGTTGAGGAATATTCGAGTTTGTGTTCACATTAATTTGAAACTCTTCCAACCATCGATGTAAATTTTGAAAAGATGTTCTTTTAGTTACATCATAAACAAAAACAACAGCGTGAATGTTACGGTAATAATGAGGGACAAGTGAATTGCGAAACCTCTCTTGTCCTGCTGAATCCCAGAATTGAAGCTGTGAAAAAAGAGACAATGAAAGTTGTACATAAACAATGGACACCAACATTTTTCAAATAACCAGAACAATATTTGTTAGATTTTTCGGATGCTATTTTAATCGAGTAGTATTCTATGCCTTATTCTTATGTTTCTTTTATTTCAGAAATAACTTTTAAATGAATAAAAAAAAACTAAAAGGATAAAACCACTCACTTTGATTTGCTCATCTTGTACTTTAACAATTTTTTCTTTGAAATCAACCCCAATAGTAACTTCTGACCTCAGAGGAAATTTACCATCACAGACCCGCATTGTTAAACATGTTTTTCCAACATTTGTGTCTCCTGTTGAAAAAGAACCTTATTATATAATAATAAACTTAGAGTACTCATTTTTCCAATAACCTGTATTCCAATACTGTAACTACCTTGTGTTTTAACCTCTGGCGGTATTCCGTTGACTAACGTGGTACCACCAAGTAAATTTGAATACCAATGAGAATTTTAATTTTTGCAGCGCTATTTGAATGCTTCAGTTGTGACAATTAAATTCCGAATACTTGACAACTTGAATGGACTTTTGCCGTACTAATAAATGTTGTTACGCTGAAAAGCTGGAAAATTATTTATCTGTAAAAGTCTGTACAAAATTTTCCACAAGTCCATACACCGAAAGTAACAAAACACGGTATTTTTCTCTGAAGAATTTGCATAATTTAATAATTCCTTGCTCAACATTTTCATAACATTTCTTGTAGTGTCGGAATCGGAATACCGCCGGGGCTTACTGTGTATATTTCACAAGAACAAAGTAATAATTATATCAAAAATATTCACAATAACAGAAAAATATCAAAAAAAATCCACAGGAAAAACAACTCAATATGGAAGCTATAAATATCGTTCTATGCTAAAAGCTATTGAAAAACCGAAAGTTAAAAACTAAAATATCTCAGTGCATTTACTTATTGTATATTCACACTCTTACCAGCTTACTGTATAAATCTTTTAAAATTGAATCAAATAAAACTTTTATGCATAAGTTATTTTATTCATTTTGAATATTATAAAAAAATAAAAAAAGAATAAACAGTTTATACAGTATTTTTATTAAATATGACTACTAGAAGCAAATTGTTGTAAAAGCAAGATGGCGATTGTTAATAAGAAGAGCATAACTTTAAATGATTTACAATTACAAATCAAAATATAGGATTATAATTTTGACCAGATTGTCTTTAATAATACTATCCAAAGATTGTAATTCCATGTATTTGAATAAATCAGAAAATACTTGACACCAGAGAAAAAAAATGTCAATCTGTCAAAAGAGAACCAGAGAAAAAAAATGTCAATATGTCAAAAAGTTGTAACAAACACATTTAAGTGGTTAACCCCAATTCAAGTAAATTTCTTTAGTAAAACATTTGTATCACTAAAATTAGTCTATTTTAAGCTGTAATTGATTTAAAATTAACACTTAAAAAAAAAAATCAAATTTTTCTCAAATATTTAACAATAGTCTCAAAGGGTATTATTTTAGAAGAAAATATCTCTGTAGTTCATAAACCTTTTTTAATGCCCTTTGCTATTTCAGCTAATGATGTTAACTTTGGTACCCTTGCAGATTTACTAAATTAGCTGGTATATTTTTACTTGGGTAGGTTTTGCTGGAAAATATCCAAAATATAAATTTATAAAAAGTAAAATGAATTATTCTGTTACTAAACCTTTTCCAATCTATTTAAAACAAACTGGGAAATTTTAAAAGTAAAAAAATAAACCCATCAAAGAAATATTTTGTATTGTTTTTCTTTAACTTACTAAAAACTTAATGTGGAGATTATCTTTTCCAAATAAAACCATTTGAGCTTGCATTGTTGTTTAGTGTTTGACCATAATAGCATTTTTTTTACTAAATCTTGATGAGATAGATCTCAGAATACTACTATGAGAATTTTCTGAATAATTAATAGAAGGCTATTAACACTTTTTTTTCTCAGTAATGAGTTAACATATATTGACTCTAAAGGTCCCAAATTTTGTAACATTACATAAATGTATTAAATAAATAATTGCTATGGGAGCTGCTAGATAAATAAGCTTGATACAATTAAATTGCCTTTGTTGGATCTTATAAAATCGAAACAAAACGGTCATCTATTTTCTAGCATGATTGCGGACAGTATTAAATAACATTTTTAAAAGTTTGGTGACTTCCTGACAGGGACATTCTTGCAACAGGTTCCACATCAAGCTTTAAATATTTAGAGGTGAGAAAACTAAGTTTAATGTCTGCCTAACTTCTTCTATACTGTCAAATGATATTGTCTCTTTCTTTCTACTCTCCTGTAAACCATTTCTAACAAATGTTTTGTTTAATTTGAAAGTGGATAGCAACTCCTTTGAGTTTCTGAACTTTGTTGGTTGTATTGAAATTTCCAGAGTAAGAATTCTGCATACACAAAAAATAATAAAATAAGTTTGCCAGTTGCCACTATGCTAAGCTCAACCTGGTGATAGAGTTTGTCTGCCAAGTTATAGCTGTATTCAAAATACTTTATTATACTATTAAGCATACTAAAATTAAAAAGTGAAAAACACCAACCTTTTATTCTGACCAACACAGCTGCTAAGCCATAGTGTGATATGCTCTTCATTCATTTCTTAAGGAGAAATGGATAAAAAACACTGAAAATCTCTTGTTTTTTCTTCTTAGCTACACTTTCATGTCAAACATATGTAATGATTTGAGCATAATTGTTACTTCCATTAGCAATCATACTAAATTGAATCCTTGGCAACAACTTACTTTTTGTAGATGAGCAAATAAAAAATACTGCAACCCTTTCTTTTTTAAATTTTCCAGCTTCTATATTCTTTTCTGCTTACTTAAGTTTTATTGGTGTGCTTCTTTTATGTTTGTTTTTTTTAAACTGTTCTTTTTGTAGGTGTGAATTGTGTAATATAAAACATTTAGATGCTTTGCACTCTTTAATTTTGTGAAGGATATTCCCATTTATTTCAAAATCTTATAAAAGGAACAAATAAAATTGAAATTTTTTTCTGTTATGCACATGATACTTCCCTCATTGATTTAGAGTTTGGCACACAACATTGTTTTTGCATTAAAACCAAATTCAACTACCTAACCAATACTGTTGGGTCAGGCTAAATGTCTATTTACAACACTATTATTATAATAAGTATTATTAATATGTAAAAAAAACTCAATAGATTTATTAAGATTCAAATAACTTGTTTACAACTATAATTAAAAAATTGATTGCTACACTGTTGTTTACAAACCTACTGTGCAGATCAGAAGTAATCTATTTTTCAAAAATTTAGACTGTTAAAAGCTGTATAAGTAGTTTTATTTAATTTTGATTTGTTTCAAATATAAAAGATTCCTAGATAAAAGAATAAGTGTGTAGTACCTTTTTTATAACAATAATTTATCTTTTGTTTAAATTTAAAATATCCTAATTATATTAGCTTAAAAATAGTTAAATAAAAAAATAATAAAAGTGAAAAATAAAACTACCTATTATGATAACTTTAAAAGTTTTAGCAGAGAGATGGGAATCAACACCATTTTCTTTATGACTCATCTTTCATATTTTAAACAGTCGACAAGCTTTTCATTATAAGTGTATAATTTCTGCTGAATTCTCTGTATTTTTTATTGTATTAGACATCTTTATTTAGTATATAGAAAATAAAATTAAAATATAACTCCAATCACAATCTTTAACTTGACAGCTTTAAAATGTAAAAATGAAAATAATTTATATATTGTATACATATATCTTATAATAGTCTTTCATTTACTACATTAACAAAACTCGATATTGTTTGCCGATTTGTTATATTTCATATTGTTTTTCACTCAATATCTGCCTTATTTCTAAATTTTTTTTTTTCTTTACAAAAATTCGAAACACATAAAGTTAACAAACTTAAAAAATAATTGCATAAAGCTATAACTTATAGATAAGTTAAAGTAACTTTGGCCAAAAAGCTTTGAAAGTGTTATGAAACATTACGTAGCTGCCATTATTATCACGTTTGTTGTGTTTAGTTCCGATAGACGCTTTACACAAAAATAAACATGCTGTGAGCTTTATTTTTGTTTTGGTATACCGTACTATTAATAAATACAAAATATCAGCATTAGAACTAATACTGACTTTTATACAATACAATATAAATTAGATAGTATTTCTAAATTTTTTTTTTTATGTCACTTTTGCATAACTATTTAAATCTAAAGATCTTAGCAATCTAGACTCAATTTCTTTTTTTATTCTTTACTTGTTTAACTGTGCTATTATTTTAATTTTTTTTTTACTTGATGAAAACCAATTTTATATTGAAATAAATAAATTTTTTTTCTATATTTTTAGAGCCAATATAAAGCAAAACTAACCTATTGATGAGCAAATAGTTTACTGAATATTATCATATTGCACATTTTTTTTTCTCCTGAACCAACAAGAAAAGTCTATTATAATAAGACATAAAAATTTTCAATACCATTTTTACTCGTACTGACACTTGCAACAAACGTGATAATTAAAGCATTAACACCAAAATTTTAGAAACCCTATCTTATTTTAGCCTTCGTTAGCAAAAAAAAGCTTGGAGGCAGACAGAGAGCTGCACCAACAAATAACCCCCCAAAAAAAGATCGCACAGAAATTACTTTAGTTAACGACGAATTGTGGATTAAAATTATTCGGAATACTTTGTTATAAATTCTATCAGAACCCTGGCCAGGGAAGAAGGGGCTCTCACCCCTGCCCTGGGTATTATCACTGGCATTTGACTTCCAAATAAAAACTTCATGCTCAAATGAAATAACAAATATCGTTTTTATCGTAATTACATTCATTCAGTATTCGTGCCTTGATATCTTGTATGCGTATAAATTCAAAAAAAGAAAAAGTATTTAGTTTTTATTATTAAATCTTAAACTATGGTTACTAAGTTAAAGGTTTGGTTTTTTGAAATAGAAATAACTTCACTAATCTTGTATATCAATGTAGCCTTATCTTGTTCATATTTTTATGGTTGTAATCATCAGCGATGGATTGTTTGGTCATCGGATGATCTGTAGAAGTAAACGGTAATACATTTATCCATTTTTTTAAATTCATGAGAACGAGAGGTAAAGAGATTTGACAGGGAGCAGTTTGTATTCCCTCTAACATAGTTGAACAAATCTGTAGGACAGTTTACTAACTCATTTCTGTCTGGGGAGCTGGGTGGTTTACTCATAAGACTAATTAAGGTTTGCGATAAATATAAAAACAATAATTATTAGTTAAATTTATATGGAACTGAGTGGTTTCATGCTCTAATTTGAAAACTGATTTAAAAAATTGAGTTGTTGCGATCTTACTTCGAGCTAACGAAGCCGAGCTTTTGTAATGCCACAGCTGTATTAAAACACATTAGCCAATTGCGTCGGTAAATTTACAAAACATGCAAGTGTTATCTTTTGATTATCATAACTATTTTTTTAACTTTAATTAAAAATTAATTTTTAAAAAAAAATAAAATCAATTCAATTGTCAATTCCTCTTTTATTTAGATTGTCTCTCTTTTAAAGATGGTAGCTTTTAACAAGAGACACAAAAATTTAATTTCGACTTATGTGTTTTTCATTATAAGCTACCTTGTAAATACCTGATGCCACTTCGCAAACGAAGATATGTATAGTATATGTAAGATATAAATATAGTATAGATAAGAAAGTGAGTAATGTTAAAAAGTAATTTGGTTTTCTTAAATCATTTTGAAAATAATCTAAGCCTTGGAAGCATATCAAAGTATTGTTAAAAACTAATTGCTCGTTAAAAATACTTCGTTAAATATTAATAGCTAACCAAAAAAGAGTAAACTCGAAGTTTTTCTCCACATCAAAAAAGCATTCATTAAAAAGTGTATTGAATGTTGGTAAACACGAAAACAGTTATAAGAAAGTTTTTAGTATCTTTTTTTTTAAAGAAACTGAATCCTATAGGTAGTGTAGAGTAGTAAGTAGTCGGAAGTTTTCCAATTACTATTTATTATTTAATTTGAAATTATATTAAATCTGAGAAAAAAAATTTCTTTAATAACGGTAATTTATTTGTTGATAATGCATTAAACTTTTTGTCACAGAAAAAGTTTCACTTTTTACACTTTCAGCTTTTCTAAGTTTTTATTTATATAAATTATTTTAAACCGACAATTACAATTGTTGGATGAAAAATAAACGTTAGGCACTCTATGTTTTTGGAGTAAATGTTGACGTTGCGCTTCAAGTTGTAAAGAGCGTTTGACTTTAATAATTTTAAATAGATGCAGGTATGTAATAGATGCAGGTATGTGACAGATGCAGGTATATAACGGATGCAGGTATGTAATCTTTAAAAAATTTTATTACCAACTTTAATAATTCTAAATTCTAAATATAATCTGAAATTAAGACCTGGATAAAAAAGAGAATGAATAAAATCTATGGTTTTTGACTTACAATTAAATAATGTAAAAAAAAAAAGGATTTGGATTTTGAGCAATAAAAGTGTAGAGGATGTTTTAGACGAAGAAACTTTATAGAGATCAAAAAGACGGTTGAATAGGTATATAAAAAAACATCAGTAAAAAAATGCTGTTTCTATCAGTTTTAAATTCAATTAGAATTGTCCTTGCGGTTGGGCAATTCAAGCAGAGTTTCGTATAAAAAAAAGACTTTCAGACGCTCTTACCTCCTCTATCCCAGACCTTTCTTACCCTATACTTTTTGTTGATTGTTGTTTATGTTTCTTAACTACAAAGATTTTTTAAGTGATTTTGACAAGTAGTGCTTATGAAACGTCCCAATTTCAAGCAGATTAAATCGGGCTGTTGTAAGAACACACACAGAAATTCTGTAACAAACTGATGTCAGATTTTAGGGATGTTTTCTTGTTTTAGATTATTGAAAAGATAAGTGATGTATTTTTTTCAGTTGATTCACTGGAATATTAAATAGAACAGTACAAACTAGAATTCAAGCATTTGAAATCATTTGCATTCATAATGCATAATAGCTAATAACAATATACCAATGCATTTAAATATCCTGCGTGCCAATAGATTTCTATACAAGAGTCAAAGCAAATAGAACTTATTTATGAGAAACTTTATCAGTTTGGCTGCCGGTTACTTTACTACATATTCATGGTGATGGGTTGTTTAAGTAAATGCATTATGTTAAGTTTCATGGTAATCTCTTATTTCCTGCGCTAACAATTTTTTTTATCAATCTTAAACTCTATACTGAGCAAATATTTTTAACAATAAATAGTGACTAAAAAAGGATCGGCTGGTTTATCAAATCTGATTCTGATTGGCTAGTTCATCAGTAATTTGACTCTGATTGGCTGATATATCAGTGGTTTTACTCTGATTTATTTAAAGCAGCTTTTTTGCATGAAATTTTTTCATTATTGTTGTTACTAATCAAATTTATTTTTGTTTAATTTTTTTTCTTCCTTCTTTTAAATATAAAATTAGTTTATAAAACTTGCAACCTTTAAATAATGATTAATTTTTATTTAAAATTAATATTTATTTAAAATTAATATTTATAACAATCTACAATTAGAGCATATGTAAGAAGTTTTATATCATTTTCAAGCGTAAATATTATTTAGTGAGAGTGTAAACTAACCTAAGTAAAAACTCAATGGCTTTTAACACTGACAATACAAAACTTTTTAAATATTTCGAAAATGATTTTCTTTCAAAACATTTTATGACAGAAAAAACAAAAAAAAACAACACCTTTTTAAAATTGAAATTTGTCTTTTTCTTACAACTACCACTGCGAAATGGTGACGTCGTTTACACAAAATCAAGACAGCGTTTTGAAGAGTTAACAAAGGCAAATTTTGGGGCAAATTGAAAATATTTCAAGTCAAGTAATTTAACCAAAAATTACTTCTGTTTTTTTTTTTTATGAAAAGTTTAGTTCAAAGATAAATACAGACAACTTAACTTCTTCTAACGAGTTAGAAAAGATAAAATCTTTTTGAAGAACCATTTCAGAAATGATAATTGAGAACTTAAAAACTGTCTACAAAAAAAAAAACGCGAATGAATAAGTAACACGCGAACTTTCAGTTACGCTATTCTTTCTTTTACCCTTGATGTTTTTTCATTAGATTTCAATTCGTTTATGATCTTTAACTAATATATAGCAAAGGTGGAGTTCTTTCAATGATTGGTTTTTGTAGTTGTGAAAGCCGTTGTCTTTCTTTTTTTGTTGCTAATGACTACGTTGTAGTTGTAGTTGTTATTGTTATTATTATCGTTATGATGAAGCTGCTGTTGTTGCTATTGTAATTTTTAACAAATTATTTTTTATACCGCAACCTTTAAAACAAATAATACTCTGTTCTTCCTTCGTGCGTTTTGTAGATAACAAACAGCTCAATTTATTTACTTATATCCAAACAACGGCAGGGAACCAGCATATACAACATTTAAAGGAAAGTATGGTGATTGTCAGTTCAAAAATTGAACCCAAGCGTATCTTTGCCGCAAATAAAATGGCTTTAACAACAAATGTTTGTTTACAGTAACCTACGAAAGACTGCACCGTTGTTTTTTATATATTATGCATGTACATGCGTACGTCTGTATGTGTGTATATTTGCGTGAGTTTGTGCGTATCTATAATTAATATATATTTTTTATATAATAATAAAAATATATATATAACTGTCTCTCTTTCAAGTCGGAAATAATATGTTTGAAGTGATTTTTTTTTTTTTTTAATAAAATGTTTATTTACTCGAGTAAAAGGTGTAAAACTGAAAATAAAAAGATTGTATAAGTTGATAGCGACTTTTTGCAAAACGAAAACAAATAATATAAATCGGAACTTCTATTGTGGAACCGCGCTCACTAAGAGAGCTAGAGGCAGATGTTTCCACAAAGATCAGTATTGCAATTTTCGTTTACTCATGAGACGGTTTTTTGAGATGAAATTTAGGAAGACGTATACTTAGTTTAAAGCATCTAAAGAAACATATTAACCATCTCGAGTAAATTTAAATCTTCGTTGATGGTTAAAAGGTCATTGACTGAATTTTTTAGTTTTTTTTAAGGAAGACATATTTTAAAGGAAGTCATATATAAAATGAACAGGTTGTCAATCACTCCTAAATCACCCAAGCTTAAGGTTCCGCGAATCGAAATCATTGAGTGTAAAGTCAAAACGAAGAACGAAAAGAAACTTGATTTAGAAATGTTTCAACAAGCGAAAGACGCAAGGATGATCCTAGACAAACTACTAAACGAAGGTAATTACTCTACATGAGTTTTTTCTACTAAGTTTTCTAAAATTTATTTGCTCTGATAAGATTTTCTCCAAACGAAATTTGCAATTAATATTTTTCGAAAGAGATTAAAACGAAATTTTTTTAACGTGCTTAACATCAACATTAACAAAAGTAACAGCTAAGTTTTAAAAACTGTAATGTTTTACAGACAACACTTCAAGTCACAAAGAAAATCAAAATTCTAAAGAAGATGGAAGAAGACGAGCTAATTCTCTAGACATTGTTGACAACGTTGTTCACAGTTCCAACAAAGTTGGCATAGCCGAACTGGCCAAAAAAAGAGGAAGTGTGCCTAACATTGGTAGGATCAAAAATAAGATTTTTCGAAAATCTGCATCGAAAACATTAGTGTAATACTCCATCATCTTCTTTTTTAAAAAAAAAAAGATCCAAAAAACAGAAGCCCAAGCGCGAAACTTCTATTAGAAGTTTATCTAAAAAGATCGAGGAGGCCAGTTTATAATTGCCTTAAGTTTTAGAGTCAAATAATAAGAAATATCTTGTGCACGAAAAACTACTCTTCGATTGGTGCGATCGATTAACATTCGTTTTTATGCAGATACCAACCTAAAAGTTAATCAATGATCAATCATAAAGTAACATGAACTTGACTATTTTTTAGAGTTTAAGACTTCATCCATGCTTCACCTTGTGTTGATTTAATGTTATGTTTATTATTTTGTTTTTGTTTTTGTTGTTTTTTTTTTCCAAATAGTAAACAATAACTCTGAAAAAAAAAAGTTCTAATTTCACTAGAAAAAAAATACAACACCCAACTTGTAGTAAAGCATTGTTTATAACTCTCAAATCTACTTTCCTAATTTAAGAATTTTCGATGTGGTTTGAACGAAAAATCTTTTAAACATTATTTTTAGTTTGAAAGAAAAAACTTGCTGACTTTTATTTATCTGCTGTGATTTTTGATTTGAAAATTTTTATATATTTATAAGTTGTTAGTCATATATCACTCATTTATCTTTACACCTGGATATAATGTTGTTGATTTATATATTTTGAAATAATCAATAAGATACAATAAGTTTTTTAAGGACGTTGAGTTTTTCTGTCCTATTGTAGTGTTAATTAAAACACACAAAAATATAAATTAATAATTTGGTATACACCAAAGTTGGTGATAAAAAAGGAGCCAATCAAGGATCTTAAAACTGTAATCCATAATAATTTTTTAAAATAATAAACATAATTTATGCAAAGGATATTATTTTCAACCACTAAATGTTTTTACGTACTTTGTTTTAAGGTGTACGTTTGCTTACTTTAAAGTTTTTCAATTTTGATTGTAGGCTTTTACCAACGGTTGTTTTTATGAAAACTTTATAAATTAAAAATAAGTTAAATAAAATACTAATAAACAAATAATATTGTAAATGATTCTCTTAATATTTAAATAATATGGCGCATTTTTATCCAGTTGTCATGACATTTTTACATAGTGGTCGTGGTAACTTTCTTATATAGTTTTCTCTACGCATGTAAATTTAGTTATTCTTAAATATAAAAGAAGATAAATTAACATGTGCAGTATGTAGATTACCTTAATTCTCCGATGAAAATAAAGGGCCAAAAATTCTATTGTAAGGGTATCGATGAACTGGATTCGGCTTTGTCAATTTAACATTCAGCCAACGAAGGGAATACTTGATGCTAAATTTAGGCAGAGAATTCATATATATTGAGAATATAGGCTAAAAGGCTGAACTGCTAAAAGACCGCATATTGATAAGAAAAAATTAAAGTGTGGAAATATTTTTAAAAAACATACCTAAAATTTTTTTCACACTTAAAGTAAGACGAGGGGAGGGGATGAAGAGAAGGTATATGACTGCATTAACAATATAAGCGGAAAGTCTCACAGTTGGCAGAACATTTTTCAAAATATTGTTATTAGCTCATTTGTAACAAGTAAAAACTGCTGCGTAAATACGTAGCTGCTGAGCAAATTTTTCTTTTCAACCCAGAGATATTTATTTAACTTGTAAAGTTCCTTGTAAAGATCCACCACTGAGCCAAGCTGGTAAGTTTTGCCTAACGAAAAATGTTTCGGAAAAGGTTTTTTAAGAATCCAAGTTAAACGAAGAGATTTCACTTTCCATTTATTTTTTGAATTTTTGAATCTGAGTATTCAATACAATAAGGGCGACATAACAGTCGGCGGCAAATGAAAATATGAACTTGAACAATGGTCAAAATAATGCCTTGCATTTCATTTATTGAACCGTTTACAAATTCCAAGATCTAAATTTGTGTATTTAGATAAACAATAAGTAACGTAAAGAAAGGAATTTAATTAACTTTTGGCGGCGTCAGGAATCACCAATACACAACAAATAACCGCAAATAGTTTGATTTTTAAAATAAGTAAAATAAGATTGCATTAAAAAAAAACAACACAATCTTTTAGTATATTTTTTTAGTTCTATCTTTGTTATCTTAGTTACCTTCTTCAGTTCTTTCTGAATTACAGGATGAAGTATTTGGTGTAACCTATTATTGTAAATAGATAATAACGAAGTCAGGATGATTTTTTTTATGTACGTCATGCGTTGATGCATGCTTAACAACCAAGAATACAAATTTTTTACGATTAAAAGAAAAAATTTTCACGACTTTTTATACTCGATGGAGCCAGTGAAGATTCTGTTAACAATAATAAATTAAATCCATCGGAAATTAAAAAATAGTCATTTCAAAGTTGCACTGACAATCATAAAAAAAAAAAAAGAACCAAAATTTTGCTGTTTTGTTTAAAATTGCGTTAGAAGCTCATATGGCAAATGAGATGTACAAGTTACAATGACGGAAATACATATGGCAAATGAGATGTACAAGTTACAGTGAGGGAATCTCTCATCAGTTAAAGGGTAAATAAGTTTATATAAAGCAAATAGATTCAAGATTATGCTTAGCAAACGCCACATTTTAACTAAATGAAGAAGAATTATGAGGAGGCCTAATTTTCTAATGACGTATAACAGAATAATAAAAATTAATCACCAAACTGTAACATAGAAAATTTACAAATTATAGCCGATACGCAAATATTGATGATAATATTGCAGCGGTAACAGAACCAAAAACAGGTTGCTTTGATTTAAAAATAGCAACAGAAATTGTAAATCCAACAGAAAACGTTTTTAAATGGCCAAAACAACCAGTCCAAATGTCCAAGCACACAATAGAACGTTTACCTTAGTTGTGATATCTGAAACGTAGCAGTAAATTCAAAACAAAATGTTACAATTGCATTAATCTCCCATATGAAACCACGAGTACATTATAAATCAAACACAAAAGCAGATTTTACGATAAGTGTCAACACAATATACGATAAGTGTGAAACACATACGATAAGTGTAAAACACATACGATAAGACTTGAAATAAGATAAGTGTAAAACACATACGATAAGACTCGCTTTTGTACTTTTTTAGTAATCTAACATTATAATAACTTTTTTAAACTCACGGTAGGTGTGGAAACGACCCTATATACAAGGTGCGGCAGCGATTCGCTGACAAACTTTTAGAAAGGATGAATAGCTTAAAATGATCGGAACTTTCCTATTTTTTGTGTTTTGTTGAGCCTTAGAATGTTTTAACAACAAATAGAAGAAAAATATTTAGTTTTTAAAAAAGGAAGTAAAAAGAACAGAAGTGTGAAATTTTATCCACGTGGGTTTACCTACAAGAGAAGTGATCAGAACATCAGGAGCGCTAAAAAGTTCAGTTTTTAAGACAAAAATGTGCAATAGTACTGAAAAATCTTAGATGCAAACTGTGAACAACAAAAAAAAAATACCATGTGCATTAAAATATTGCTAAAGCGTTTGAAGCTGATAATGAAAAGATCATGAAAAAATCATGATAAGAAATCTATAAACTTTTGATTGCTTATTATGGAACCGTTATCATAAGTTCCCCGTTTTGCCAGGCCTACCAGTTAACTTATGACTTTAAAAAGATTCATTTAAAGAACATCAGTGGTCAAAATCTCAGATGAATGATATTTACTTGACTGTGTCATCAACTGAAGAAATGATCGATTTGTTGTTCAGAAAAGTGACAGTGCCATACC
This sequence comes from Hydra viridissima, assembly GCF_058129835.1. Classification (NCBI taxonomy): domain Eukaryota; kingdom Metazoa; phylum Cnidaria; class Hydrozoa; order Anthoathecata; family Hydridae; genus Hydra; species Hydra viridissima. Next base: position 23,972,407 of record NW_028324301.1, on the reverse strand, counting down.
TATGTGTTATACAAAGTTTCTTTAGTCAATAATGATACATTGTGAAAAATGTCCACCCATCTATGTTAAAGAGAAAGGAAAAATGAATACAGAGGTTTACATCAACCTTTTAAAAAAGCATGTCGTAAAATTGAAATCTAATCGGATCTAAAAGTACACAAGGTATTTACCTCGAATTTATTCATAAATGTTACTCAGAAATAATTATTTTTGGTTCTAAAATTATGTAAGTCTTGTAGTAAGAAAAAGTCTATGAATCGCTTCCGCACCTTACGTACGTATCTTTTTGATTACATTCTCAGTGTAAATTTAAAAAACTTTAAAAATTTTAATTACGAAGGATTTGCTCTTAAATACATTTCTTTGATATTCCAGTTAGTTTTTTTTAACAAAGATTTTATCTATCTTATTAGCAAGTTATGACTTGGTAGTCCTAAATTGGATCGGACACTTTAAGTGCTTTAACCATTCGATGTGTTTTAACATCGGTGGTCCTAAAAATACCCTCTAAGTTTTTTGAAATGAAACCAATATTTTATGACCATTGGTATTAAAATGCCTAAAGTAGTTTAACACCAAAAAAATTAAGATAAGTGTTCAAGTCTAAAAAAATTGTAACAAGTATTCATTTGAGTCCTGATGAATTACTTCAAGAACTAAGTAGTGTTAATGGTTTATTTCCTCTTACAGAATGTCAATCGTGTGATATTAAAGAGCAACTAACATATATAAAAAGCTTTATCGTATTGATTGGGATAAAGGAATAGCAGATAAACAACAACTAGCATATGAAAGAATAGAAAAAGAATAGAAAAATGGTGTAAAAGAGTTACTGTTACTATGGGTAAAAAATAAAACAATACCTTATTTAAAAATGTGGAAATTTTAATAAACTATCACGCATTTATCTATCGCATTTATCCAATATGAAGTGGGGGATGGTTAGCTGGGGACATTAAAAATATTTTTTATGTTATTATGTAAGTTATGTAACTGAAAATGAATTAAAGAATATACGTGTGTGTGTGTGTGTATGTGTGTATAATAGTAAAGAGATGGAAAATGCTAGAAAACAATCAAATGCACATCGTTCTAAATTGAAAAAGAACTTGCTCTCGTACTTGCTCTTGCTCAGAACAACATTTTAGAGATTTTGCCAATTTAAACTGCTGACGAAAAATTAGCTCGTTTAAATGGCGTTAATGAATATCTTAGTGAGTCAAAAAATTGAACGAATTTTTTAACAAGAAGTGGAGAAGTTTATCATAGATGCGAATATCGAAAATGCGAATGCGAGTATATTACATATCAATATGATTCTATCAAAAATATAAAATTTAATGGAGTTTCTCATATGTTAGTATAAAAGCGTAGAAAATTTTTTTTCATTTTCCATACTAGTATATGAGAGAGATATAATTAATGTAAAAGTTAGAATATCTGAAGAGCGAAAGCAAAAATTACAAGACGCTTTCAACTCTGACAGAACTGTGAGCAATCGTCTGATTAACGAAGAAAATAAGAATCCATCGGATAAAATTGACGTACTTGCTCTTAAAATTCACAATTAAAAAAAAATAGCAAAAGCATTTGAGAGTGGTAAAGGAGCTACTATTAAAACGAATAAAGTTCAAGTAGTTTAAATTGAAGGTGATTTTATGGGTGCATTAGCAGGTCTTTCAGCCAGTCTTCTACCAACTATTCTGAAAATTTTACTACTAGCACTTAGCACAGGCACTATTTCTGGGCTTGCTAATGCTGATGCTCAAAAGTTAATTGACAATGGTTTAAAATGCTTACCAAAATCTTGAAGAGTTGGAAAAGGGCTTTACCTTAAAAAGTCTGGTTCTGTTTGTAAAATTCAAAGTAATGGAGAATATTTATATTTCACTCCATGTAAAAGATCTTGATTTGGTGATAAATTAAATTATGGATTATATGGTAGTTATAAAGGTAAAAAATATGGACATGGTTTACTTCAAGGACAAAATAATGCTTTTAGCTCTTTACCTCTGTTAGGTATGAAACTTTAAGTGCACTAAACACGCTATGTTACACAGCACTTGTAGGATTCAGGTAAAATTTTATTTGTACTAAAAAAAAATGCTAATTTATAAATTTATTTACCCTCAAGAAGTAAATACAAAGCTAAAATCTAGAATAGTTTTTTAGAGACCAAATCTGACTGTGAAAAGGCTGCTGTAAATACATTACCAGTTACTCGGTAGATTTATTCAGGAGAAAACATTAAAATTCCTGCTATCATAGGTAAGGATATAACATTATGTTTTGGTCAATGTCAAGGGGAATGTAAATAATTTTTTTTAAAAATTTTTTTATAAAACAAAAAGTGTTCTTTACAAACTGAGACTTTATTTGAAAGTATTGAAAATATTGTTAAGACCATGCAGAACAATTCTGATCTGGATGTAGTAATTGAAAAGGGTGATTGTATTTATGTGCTATATTATCTAGACTGATCAAATAAAAACTTTTATTACATTTGTAAAAATGGATATGAAACAATAAGTTAAAAAAACAAACACAACTTTATCCAACATACTCCTAACCAAGGTGTGGGTCATGATCGCATCATACGATCTGGATACAGATTATAAAAGACTTACGAAATTAAACATTTATTAAAATCAGAGCAAATCATTAAGAATGAATGACCAAACTATAGACAGATGAGAGAAGAGATAAAGTCAAACACATGTACCATAATTGATGAAGATGCAAAAATATCACTTTTTAGTAAAGGGCGAGAAGAGGCTATTGATGAATGGAAAAGATTGTTGGTAGGTGTCAAAACAAAATACAAATTTATATTTAATTTTAATATAAATTTATGTTATAATCCGATAAATCGGATCTGTTATAAATAATTATCTTTTGTAAAAAGAATGTCTTTGCTAAAAGATTGAAAATTTTGAAAAAGAGATCAGTTGATCTTTGAATGTCTTAAAGTTAAACGAGAAATTATAAATATGTTCATTAATGAAAAACTGGGTGATTACAATGCGCTATTTATTTACACCAAGCAGTATCGACCGATAATTGATATTCAAAACTAATCGATTAATCAGTTGATTCTAGTAAAAGAAAGTATCAGTGGCCTAGAGCGGACTAAAAATGAACCAAGTAATATAAGAAACAAAATAAAAGCAATTAATTTTGTACAAGACTGTGACTCAAAGCAAGTAGCATTAAATAGCATCAACAACGCTTCAGATTGCTCGCCACCTCGCCTAGACATTAAATGTAATCTTGCTGGACCCAGAGCAGTATTTGAAAAAGATAGCATCAAATAGAGTTGATAAAACTTTTGGTATTAGATAACAAAATGATGGAAAATTAAACTTACTTAAAATTATGAAAAGTACTAATGTAATAAAAAAAAGTTACAATAAAAACGGCACAAATCCAAAATTAAGCAGGAGTTTGAATTGAAATAATTTGCTAAAATAAATTTGGTATGAACCCAAAACAACTGGTAAATGTATGTCCATATTTTTACTTAGTGACCCAAATGCATTAATAGTCAAGCTTGACTTACTAATGACCAATAAAATAGCTGGTAATACAAAAGTAAAGTAATAATTTCAATATGTGATGAATTAAAGAGTCAAAAAGTGTTTGATACAAAGACATATAAAAAGATAATGTTGATGTTATAAAGTAAGCTTATTAGCAAAAAGCACGTGTTCAAAAAAAATATGTTAATGCTGCTACTAGATTTTTTGAAAGCACTTTCAAATTACTCATGAGAATGCTTGCATTCTCATGAGAAATTTGAAAATGCTATCAAAAAATCTAGCAGGACGCTGGTTAAAGCATTAAATGTTGGTAAGACTGCTGCAAAAGATGCTGGTACAAAATTAATAGATAAAACTGCATCTAAAGCGTTGACACCAAATTCACAATTTATACTAGAAAAACATACTGGGATACCAATTGTGAAATCTTCTAGTAGTTAAATAGCTAATAAAACAAATGATATTTCGAAAGAGTGTGTCAACAATTTACTATCTAATTTGCAAGAATTTATAGATTCAAAAACAGGTTTAACAGACATTTATAGATTGATAGAAGGCAGTGGTATAAAGAAGTCGATAGATAGTGAAAAACTAGTACGTAAGTTGAATAGATCGAACGGATTGAAAAAGAGGCCTGGAGTAAAAATTGTGTGATAACCTGATTATTCGGATCTGTGATAAAAAAATTTTTAAACTTTTTTAGATTTGTAAATTGCCGAAATTTTTTCCTCTTGCATTTCTTGAATTTCGTCGTGAGGAATATAAAAAATACAACAGTGCTGAGTTGAACTTCAACGGATACATAGAAAAAATACAACAGTGCTGAGTTGAACTTCAACGGATACATAGAAAAAATACAACAGTGCTGAGTTGAACTTCAACGGATACATAGAAAAAATACAACAGTGCTGAGTTGAACTTCAACGGATACATAGAAAAAATACAACAGTGCTGAGTTGAACTTCAACGGATACATAGAAAAAATACAACAGTGCTGAGTTGAACTTCAACGGATACATAGAAAAAATACAACAGTGCTGAGTTGAACTTCAACGGATACATAGAAAAAATACAACAGTGCTGAGTTGAACTTCAACGGATACATAGAAAAAATACAACAGTGCTGAGTTGAACTTCAACGGATACATAGAAAAAATACAACAGTGCTGAGTTGAACTTCAACGGATACATAGAAAAAATACAACAGTGCTGAGTTGAACTTCAACGGATACATAGAAAAAATACAACAGTGCTGAGTTGAACTTCAACGGATACATAGAAAAAATACAACAGTGCTGAGTTGAACTTCAACGGATACATAGAAAAAATACAACAGTGCTGAGTTGAACTTCAACGGATACATAGAAAAAATACAACAGTGCTGAGTTGAACTTCAACGGATACATACAAAAAATATAACAGTGCTGAGTTGAACTTCAACGGATGAGAGGTATTAGAAATTGTAAATATAGAGTATGACGATTAGAAAAAGAAAAATTAACGAAATAGAATTACGCGTTAACGATTATCTCAAATCTCTAGATCTCATTGAAATAACGATATTGGAAGGATTCAGTATGATTCAAGAGTAAGATTCATGTTTTAAAAAAAATCACAAAAATAGCGTAATGTCAACGACAAAAAAAATTTTTTCTACAGATCTGGATTTTGTTAGTCGTTAAATATTTAATAAATATTTTGTTAGTCGTTAAAATATTTTTTTTTTGATATAATATAATAAACTTTTTAAATTTTTATTGTATCTAAGCGAGAGTTATCTCATATTTGAAGGTAGATTAATTAAAGCTACCGGTGAAGATTATGCTAATGCTGACAATCCTACTATTACTATCAATAGTTGGATGTATCTCTTTAGCAACATCAAGTATCAACTGGGAGGTCAAGAGATTGAATCCATAAATCATCCTGGTCAGTTTAAAACTGATAACTTTCCAACTCTCATGGATTAAACTAGCTATGGGTTAAGGATGCATCAGCAGCATTAACAATCGCAGGTAACCCAGGTTTCGCTTTAAAACACGCCTATATCACTCAAGGTCCGATTCCAAAGGGTACATTTAATTTAAAAGTGCCAATACTTCATATCTTTAGATTCTGTGAAAATCGTTATAAGGTTATTTATGGTATTAAACATTCAATGACATTAACAAGAAAATCAGATGATAATGCTATTGTAAGAGATGAAACAGTAACTGCTGAAAAGGTGACACTTGATAGAGTTTGTTAATGTCAGAAGTGAAACCTTCACTAGAGGAGAGGTATAAACTTCTCAAAACAATAGAACCAAATGTGACAGTGTTTGTAGCTCAGGGAATGAGACAGTGTGATCAACTGGATGGACCTACTTTTATCTAACTTTACTTGGAGACTATAAAGTTATCACTAGAGGTGCCTAGATAATAAAATAGGAAAAGAATTACGAAGTATTGCGAAAGAGTGTAGTTTAAATGGTTATTCAAGATTGAAAAACTCTGAATTGATTAAATAGATGGATTAAATGATTGAAAATGGATCAGAAGCAACAGTTCACAGGTGGTAACAATAGAAGAAATGCCAACAAAACCAAACAAACATTCAAATCAAAAAAATTCAATTGACTTTGAAAAGTCTTTATACAATGTTAATAAACAACTAGGTGAGCTGGCTAAAAAAAAATAATAAAACAGACATCAACAATAATTTACAAAAGAAATTTCTGCTTATTATTAATGGTGACATAGTACAAAAAACTGATAATAAAATACATGATCCTGAATATTTTTTAAAAGATATAAGAGCTATAGTTAATAATTTGTTGGAAAACTACACAGAAACAAAGGTAAAGCAACAAAGGTGTTAGTTGTAAAATTACAAAACAAAGTATTTTAACAAATTATGTAATGAAAGAATGTTAGTTTTCATTCTGAAAAAGAAATGAATTTAGAAGCGACGGACTTAAATGAGTTTTATAATACTATGACTGACCGTATAATTGAGAACTTTTCTTCATTCCAGTGATGTGGTAGTGGTTAGTCATTCATTGCATCAACATATCTTGAAATTTATACTGTTGTCTACAAATCATTAAAAGGAGGTTACATACCACTTCCTAAAAAGCTAACTTCTAAAAAGCCAATTATCAATATGAAAAAGGATGATGAAAAATGATGAAAAATGATTCCTTTGGTCTGTATTGCAAGCAAAATATCTTCCAGATTCTTGTAAAGATATAGCGATAGCGATCTTAAAAGTTTAGGAAATAAACTAAGTATGACTCTGAATGAACTGAAGAATGAGAATATCCTCCATGGTAAAGTAGTTGAAATTCTTGTTAAAATCTGCTTCTTATCTTAGACTGAGAAAAAAAAAGCACTATTGTCTAATTATTGATATGAGTAGGTTATTGCAGTATACGGTGAAAAAAAATTTCTTTTGGATGTTTAAACTCATTCCATTCACAAGTTTCATTATCAGACAAACATAGAGAATATTGCGATAATAATGAAGCTGTTAAAGCAGTAATGCTACAAAAAAAGAAATAAGTTATTTTTTTGAAAATGTTTAGAAAACAAGCAGAGCACCTTTTATACCGTAGATTTCCCTAATTCTGAACAAAATCGTACTTAAAGTTGAATAACTCTGTTTTCTTTTTGAATTTCATATTAATTTTTTTAAAATAAATAAACTGGAACCTAAAATTGAATGAATCATATTAAGCAACAAGTATATTTATTTTAAAAATATTGTTAATTTTTAAATTTAAAAAGAAAGGTTTTCGTTCGGAATTAGGAACACGTGGTCCTAATTCCGAACGTACGCATCAAATCCCAAAAAATGGCATTAAATTTAAAAAAGTAAATAATTTATACTAGCGCAGACCTCTAGCTTAGAGTTAGGTAAAAAGATTTTTAAAATTTAAAATTACTTTTATTTTGATGTAAGGGTATAACATTGTGTTGGTGCAGAGTGCGTATTATCTATTTATTAGATCCTGTCTTCCATTATTTTTTTGTAATCAGTTAAAAAAAACCTTCCCAGTCACTGCCTGTTTCTGTCAGTTAACCAGAAGAAATCTCAGTTATTAGTATCAAGTTGGTTGCAGCCTTAGCGAATGCTTCCCCATTGATAATCAAATAGGAAGTTTTGACATTTTTTTTTTTTATTAACAAACGTGAAGATAAACAAGACGTTTAGAAATTCAATAAAAAGGTTAAAAGGGTTTATTAGTTTCTAAGTTAATTACTAGCACGTAAAAACGCTAACTTTTGCAAAAAAAAGTGCATTCCATAATTTGGGAAACAATTTAATTATACAGAAAAGTACTGTTTTTAAGATATCTTACGAAGTATTGCTAATTTTTGACTTTTTTTTTCAGATAAATAATCACCATCAAATTCTACATCGAACAGTACGCAATTTAAATTGTCTTTTTTTTTTTAAGTTGGTTTTTATAATGTTGGTTTTTCAGGATTTTAAAAAGTGTTTTACTTGCAATTAAAAATTTAATGGCATCAATATACATTTTGAAAATATTTTTTCATATTCTCATCACCCTAGTCTTCCAATTTATTAATCAGTTTTCCTTTTAAAAATCCCACAAAAAAAAAAGATGTAACAATAAGTGAACTAAAGCTGTTCGTAAATAGGGACTGTTCGGAATTAGGGAAATCTACGGTAGTATACGCTGATTTTGAATCAATTCAAATGATATTGTTTATTGTAGCGGACGTTTTACTTACAATGCAACAACCGATGATGAAAATTAGCAAAAAATTTTTTTGAAATGTTAGAAGATCTTAATTGTCGTGACTACTATAAAAAGCGGGTTCTGGCTCATTGACATTTTTGCGCAGACTCATTGACATTTTTGCGCAGACTCATTGACATTTTTGCGCAGGATTTTTTGCGTCTTTCCATTTTTGTGTATTTTCATAATGAGATGTCATTATGAAAAAAAGGTTGTGAATGTCTTAATTTATTCTTTGTAGTGGTTCTTCAAACTATTGTCTACGTCCATTAAGTATTACTGTTGGTCCTCTTTCAATTATTTCATATCGTTTTTGTTTTTTAAGAGTTAATTTTTCTTCTAATGTAATTTCAAGTACAGAGGGTCTTCTTATAATAAGTTTAACTTTAATTTTTCCACCAGGTTCAGTGGGTTCTGTTATAATTATTTCAGACGGAGGCCTTTCAATTCTTCGACGTCGTTCAATAATATCATGTTCTTGGTTTCTTTCTCTCTCATCGCGTATTCTGTTTGCTCTCGTTTCATAATTTTCTCGTTCTATCATTTCATCGTAATAAAAAAAATAACGTAAATCTTCAGTTACACGGGATCTTGTAATTATTGTTTCTCGTCGAGAATTCATTATTTTATAACAAGAAAGAATTTATTTAAGTCATTTTCAATTTTTTTTCATCTGTACATTAGATCCAAAGGATTCATGGGAAATCATGATGATTTTTTAAGCGTAATAATAGACTTGTCCTAGAAGAAGGTAAAAGCTTCCGGATTGACCAACTTGAGCATCACCAGAGTTGAGCGTGACAACGAGTCTTCTACCAGCTGCGACAGTAGGCATAGAATCTGCTTCTCCAAAATTTCTGTAAAAAGAGATGGTGGTGGTGGAACCGATGGAGGATGTGGATTGATACAAAAGTCCAGTCGATTTGTTGTTGAAGGAAGTTAAATTTGAGCCGTTCCATGACGACAAATAAAAATCTTCCAGTCCGGATGAGGAAAAGAAGCATGTACTGTCACCATCATATCCTGGAAAATACGTGTAATTGTTGGTGTTGTACGGTGTCCAAGGAGTGAGAACAGCGCCGTTACCTGGAGGTAAATTCCCATCGTACATTCTGACTCTAGATTCCCACCAGTTTCCAGAGGCGCCAATGATGTGCATCTTTATGTATTTCAACGACACACCATTTCCTTTTCCGTTGGTGTTCATCAAAACGTATTCACTGCCGTAAGTGGTATTCAAATATCGAAACGTTCTGCAGTATAGCTTGTAAAGAGGGATGGTTGCAGGAATGGAGGCAAGTGTGGAAATGAACGGTTGAATCCAATACGTGATGGCAGTAGCATTTCTGTTGACGAGTTGAATGGAAACGTCGTTTCTGAAAGGCATGTCCAACGTGAAATATCCTCCCAAGGAAGTGGTGTTAAACATGTTACATCCCTGCAAAGAGTTGGCGTAAAAAGCTCCTCCTAAAGGAGAAAAAAGCAAATCAGTGGCAAGTCCTGCTTGATCCACTCCAACTCCGTCAGTCACTTCTACATAATTCCCTACATTGATTTCTCCGTCAGTAAAGATTCGAATAAAAACTTGACCTGGAATATTCGTACCAGAGGAGCTGTATAAAGCCAACCACAATCTTCTCAGCACTCCGGATTTTCCAGAAAACGCAAACACAGGAGAAGTGGTTAGCGCCGCAACCGTCTGAGACTTAAACCCTAAACTGGTAAAACTGGATCCTGGAACGACACTGGTCAAACTCGATTTTTGCAACAACAAGTCTACATAATTCTTTGTTGATCCGTCTTGCGCGTTGGTTGGATCAGTCACGTTGATCAATTTGTGTGAATTCAAATCCAAATCTGCTACACCTACAGTTGTTCCACCTGAAGCATGAGTGTCTACGTAATTTTTCGTAGCCGAATCTGAAGCTGATGTAGGTTCAGCTAAATTAGTTAATTTGTGCGACGTCATGTTAATGTCGGTGTATGAAATAGTGTTGTAAGAGACTTTGGTGTCTACATACCCTTTTGTCGCTGCGTCTTTTAAAGCGGTGGGGTCGGAAACGTTGATCAACTTGTGTGAGTTCATGTCGATGATCCCTGTGATCGTGCTGGATCCATCTGTTTTAACACATAGACTCGAACTCACATCGACATAATTTTTAGTGGCGGCGTCATGAAGATTAGTTGGTTCGTTCAAATTGATGGCTTTGTGAAAATTTAAATCCAAATCTGCAGTTCCCACTACAGTTCCAGTACCACCTGTCACGTGATTGTCTACGTAATTTTTCGTAGCGGCATCGTGTGCGTTGGTGGGTTCACCCAGGTTGATGATTTTATGAGAGTTGTAATCCAAATCTGCAGTGATGGTGCTCGATCCGTCCGTTTTAATATAAACGTTGCTGGCTGAGTCTGATGCAAGATTATCAAAATAAGCACTGAATTCGCTTCTGTTGAATTTGTCAATCATTTTTTAATGGGGTAAAAATTTTTTAAATGAGTAAAACTTTTAAAAAATCACCAAAGGGTGTTGACAACGTCTTGAAAGCTGTCTCCCTCTTCGCATTTTTTCAAGACGTAAAGACACAAGTGTCCACAATAAGACGTGTTTCCAAATTGTACCCTTTCACTGTTGTAAAAGACAGGACTTTTCAAATAGTCAACGAGCTCGACGAGAGGTGGCTGAGCGTAAGAGTCAAAGCTGAATTTTTTATCACCGTCTTTGAACCAACACACCCAATGAAACCCATCTGTGCTCGAATCCCCTGTGTTAACAATTCCACATTCTTTTTTTCTTGGCTTTTTTGGCAACGCGTCTCTGACAAAAACTCCTCTAAAGTTTTTTATTTTTAGTTTTTTTGCTGCTTCCATCAACTGAATAGTTGATAAAGCCTCGTTTGGTAAAACAATTCCCTCCACATTTATTTTTTTGTTTCTCATTTTTTTATTTTGTTATTTTTTTAAATCTTTCATTTTTGTTACTCGTCTTTATCACTTACCTTTTTGTATCCGCGATTATCCCTCTGCACTCTTCGATCAACCTTTTTGACTTACCTGAAATTTCTTTGTTTTCCTCGATTATCCCTCTGCACTCTGCGATCAACCTTTTTGCCTCTGTCTTTGGTTCTGGTTCTTCCTCTACACCGTGTTCTTCCTCTGTCTCTGTCGATTTTTTTAATTTGTAGTGACCATAAGCCAACGTGTGTATTCCATCTTCCAAAATGACTCTTTTGTCGTCGTTAGAGCTGAGTGCGACTTTGTTGATTTCTTCGGTGTAGACATCGTGATGATGAGATCGTAAGACATTCATTTTTCTGAGCTGTTCTTCTTTAGTCATTAAGCATTCTTTATAATCTTGATGAGTGATGTGCTTTTCAACAACACATTTCTGAATTCCTTTGCATTTTTTGTGTTCTTCTTTTTCATTAAAGACCTCATAAGAGTAGAGCTTAGGACGAAGCCCAACAAACTCTTTAATTTGCTTACCACCTGTTTCATCCTTAAACTTACCGATGACCTTTTTATTTTTAAATCCAACGTCAAATGCAAAGTTTTGAACGGCAGGATGATCTTTAGGAAAGTCGCTCGTGTCAAACTTGCTTTCAACGTCAGCAGCAATGTCTTTGTAAAAGTCTTCCGTTTCTATTTCATAAAAGAGCGAATCAGTATCAGTCATGAGTAATTTCAGCTTATCCCCGTATTTAGGTTTCATGTAGTCGTAGTGATGTTCATACATGAGGGTTTTGCTGATGTCTAGGATGCTCATTCCCAAGAAAACAGGTTTGTCGTAAAAAACAAATGTCTTTTCCATGTGAACCGCGATTAAGTTTTCATCAAAAATGGTGTTTCGTTTATATTTAATTTTTTTAGATAATTTTATAGCTTCTTTTCTCGTGGTAATGAGTCTAACATCAACGCGTTTTAGAATATTCTCCATGGTTTTCCCAAAGACAGAGTTGTTCATGAGTTTGAAAAATTCTTTATCAGATTCGTTTGTAGCTTCTTTTCTCTTATCGGTGTTGAGATCAATATACTTTTTAATGAAAGGTTCTTCTTCAAAGGTGATACCTCGATGAATTTTTGTAGTGATCAACCCCATTCGTTCATAGAGTTTTAGGTTTTCATGGTGAATAACATATTTTTCTTTGTTGTTTAAATTGGGAACTAACTTTTCCACTTTTCCAACGAGCATTCTTTCAGGAGCTAAAGGGTAATCATTGTGTAAATCGTGAAGACTTTCAGGATAATCTAAATCGACTTCGAGAATGCAAGGCACGGATTTCCAATTTAAAAGTTCATCCTCAGTCATCCATCTAAATCCTCTAACTGGAAGAGGTTTGCTCATAGCATATCCATAAAGATTATTGGCGTCTAAATATTGAAGGAATTTCGAAGGTTCTGAGGGTTTATAATCATCACTCATGTATTTGTTGTTAGCAGTTCCATATCGATTGGAGATCATGCAGATTCCACCGCGTATTCCTTTTCGAAACATGTTGAGCATATCAATATCGGATATAAGCTCTATTACAACTTCAGTTTTCTTTAGCATAGCATCCCAAGCCAAACCAGGGGAGGTGTAATACCAAGCAGGATCAAGACCGTAATGTTCCATACAAGTGTCTCTAAAAGTTTCAAAGGCATCTGCCAGTATCAACACATCCGACACGTTGTACAAATCGTGATAATCTCTGAACGTTTTGCATTGAAACGTGTTCCAAACCTTTTGCGCATGCGCATATTCTTCGTCGCTTATTCCCTCGTGTCTAAGTTTTGAGAGAAACGCTTCTTTTGGTGGTAATTGCGTTTCTTGAAATTTATCGAATCCGTCCACCCAATCGTAAGGGTATACACCTTTTTTACAAAGCAAATTAAATTTTTCACCTTCAAAATGTAATGCAAGGCTTTTAAACTGCTCTGGCTTTAAATTTTTAGACAAAGTACCAATTTGAAGGAAAGGAATTTAAAGCTGTCGATGAACCTCAATTCAATTTTTTTGTTTTTTGGTTTTCCATCTTTTCCAATGTACTCTCCCACTTTGATTTTTTTCGAGAAGCTGATATATTTTTCTTCATTGTTGGGTATACAAGTGATCTTTCCACCTAATTTCTTGATGATCAAATGAGCGTCGTAACCAGACAAGTTATGAAAAACGACTGGGATGAATTTTGGAACTTGAAATTTTTTATTGCAATCGTCGTGAGCCGCTCCTCGATATTTTCCAGTAAAATGACAGTGATCGCGTACTTTTTCGTCTTTGAGATTTTTATTGCAAATGTGGCAAACTGTTGCGGATTTGAAATTATTTTCGTCCTCTTTTGTCAAAACCATCTTTTTTTTCTCGATTTTTCCGAAAATTTCTTTTATTTCTTTTTCCAAACTTTCGACAAAAAATTGAGCCACGTCTTGGTTCTCGTTTGACGATACGGAAATGGATGGTTCAGCATCATAAACGGTTTCATCAAAACATTTAATGTAATAGGAAAAGGAACTTGGAATGTGTCTTTGAAACTTTTTTGTGTAAGACTGGTTTGAGTTGGGAGCGCACGTGTCTATCGGCTTGATAAAGCTTTCAAAGTCAGCATATACGATAAATGGAACCCTCATTGACTTTCCGATGCCTTTAAACTGAAGAGTTGCACCCTTTTTAGGAAGTTCAATTCTCATTGGCGCGTTTTTATAACAATCTTCTCGATGTTTTTGAAGCTTTTCTTCTTGATCATAACATTGAAGACACCTTCTGCAAAAATGTTGTTTTCTTTTACCTTTTGATGCTGAGGAGCCGGCAAATCGACTGAAACTATTAATGAGACAGTAATGTTCTGTGTCTTCGTTTTTAATATACAGCAAATCAACATTATGCTTTCGATCGAGAAAGTCAGATACTTTCAAAGGGTTGGGTTTTTCATCTTCATACTCAAAAACGCTGATGCTAATAGTTGGATTATTTTTTTCAAACTTGACAATATTATGGTAATTCACAGGAAACTCCATTCCTTCCCAATTCAGCTCTTTTGACTTTTCAATCAAGTCTTCATCAATTCTTTCGTTGTTTTTATTTTTCAGATTCAACGCTCTGGTAACTGACCATTTAAAGCATTGATTGTCGTTGTTTTTCATGTTGATGATTGCCTTTTTGTCTTTTAGATCATCAGTCAGCTCAATGTAGGATCCACCGCTGAGAGGTGTGTAATCGATAAAGTTTATATCCATTCTTAAAATCTTAGATAGGATGCTATTAGAACCTAAAGCATTGTATTTGACACTACTTTCCAAGACTTTTTCTTCCATTTCACCCATGAGTTCTCTTACATCTGTAGCTGCTCGAATAATTTCCGAGCTGGATGAAAAGCTTGCTTCCCGAGTCACTTCTTCACCGGTCATGATGCTTACAGATTTCATTTCGCACGTTAAAATAATTCTTACTTTTGTATTCCTTTCTCCCTCCATGGTTTGAATGGCAGACTCTCTTACCAAATTAAAAAAGGATGCAATGTCTTGATATTGAGAAGAAGGTTCGTAAGAATATAACCTAACAGTACTACCCAACGCGTGTTCAGTCAACTTGAATTTTATTTTATAAGGCTTTGGCACGGGATGTTTATACACTGTTTTTAATACAAGTGATTTGATAGACTGTATCTTTTTATCGATTTGTTCCGCTGATTCGTTTACCTTCTCCTTGACTACTTCAGGAACGTAGGGTTCTATCCAATCTTTAACATCATCAAACTTAGTTTTAACATACGACGCCACACTTTTTGCAGCTGCCTTCAGACTTGAAAAAAATGAAGGTCTCGGTGGAATGACTGGTTTTGGTGTTATGGCAGGTGTTAAATCTAAAACCGGTTCATCAAGGATGTGTTTTTGCAAATGAATTGGTTTTGGAGCAATAGGAGGTTTTACCACAGGTCTTGGTGGAATGATTGCTGGTTTCGGAGCAATAGGAGGTTTTATCACTGCAGAAGGAACAATCCTTACTTTTGTTGGCTTTATTGAAACTTTTGCCGGTTTTATTGAAACTTTTGCCGGTCTAACAAACCTCACCACGGTAGCATTAACAGGCAAAGGTCTTGCCTCAGTCGTTCGCCTACGAAGAGAAGCAGGAGCAGAGACAACTCTAGGAGGTTGCAAAGCCATTATAAGTTCCCCCTTTCTCATTTTAGAATACCCTCTTATTTTTTGTCTTTTAGCAATTTCTTTTAATTCTTTCAACGTTTTGTTTTCCATTTTTATTATAGCAAGAAATTTATTTAACCCAAAATCATTTTTCTAATATTTTTATTTCTTTTCAATTCTCTGAAAAAAGAATTGAAAAATTTTTTACATTTCTCACGGACTTTTTCTTTCAAGCTTTTCCGAATTTAAAATTTCAATCTTTATTCCATCTTCCACTTTTCCATTTCGACGTTCTAAATATCTCCATCCATGTCCTGTCTTTTTCATTGCTTTGTAAAGGGATTTGTATTCAACCACTTCCCCGGTTTCCATATTGGTTGTTTTCATAGACACAGGTTTATTTCGAATTGAAGCAAGCCTCTCATATTTTGGATCGATCGGTTTTTTTTCCGTTTTCTCATTTTTCATTTTTATTTCTTTTTTTGGTCGACCCACTGACCTGTGTTCTTTTACACCTTTCAAAAGCGAATCTTTACTTATTAGATTATTATCAATCGCAATCATCATCAAAGGCAACAATTTGTTTGAGGTTAATGTGATTCCATTTTCCATAAGCAAATTTTTCAGATAATTTTTTGTATATCTCATGTTTTATTTTTAAAAAGAAAAAAATTTATTTAGATCATTTTTGTTAAGAATCTCATGACGAACTTTCAAACCTAATAAACAACGTTCATGTTGGTTCCGTTGGAATCGAATTTGATCAATCTGTCTGAAATGATCACTGCAAAAATAACGGTGTTTTCTGGTACTGCTGTTCGAAATTTGAGGTTGACTACCAATTCTGCCGTTTCAGAAACAACTCTTTCTTTTTGCTTACTAATGTCTACAAAAAACAACGGATACAAATTTTTATATTCAAGCAGAGACAAACCAGATTGACAAACAAGTTCGTTTGTACCATAATATTTATCGTCAAAAGAGAACGCATCAGAATGAGCCATGGTAATTTTCTTTTCTCCAAAATTCAAATCGTAATTGTAATTTGGATATTTTATTCCATTGACGGTTACGAAAAAATTGCTGACATCACAATGGTTGAAAATGGCTGGATTTACAAGTTGACTGGAATTCTTGTTTGTCTGAAGTCCAAGCACGATATATCTCGGAACGCTTTTGTCCGTGATTCTTCCTAAGCTCCAAGTGAATTCTGTGAGACCAGCAGGAATGACCTGTCTTTCGACTCTGTTTGACTTATAAGCTACTGGGACGCGAATTTTACTCGCCATTAATTTCAAGAATTCGGATTTCTTCGAAACATCCAACTCAATTCTAGGCATAAAAAGTCTGAATTTTTTAATGTCGATCATTCCTGCGGCAACAGTCTCGGCTCTGTAAATGGCGTCGTCGTATTCTTTTTTTGTGAAGGTAATGATGTGCCTGAAGCCATAAACAACTTTGTCGTAAGTTTCGCAAAAACCAAAAATGTGTTTTAATGGTATCTTGAACGAAAATGCACCAATGGATGTCGTGTCTGCAAACAAGTGGTCTCGCCTTACAACAAACCCTGGATTTCCAGTGGCGCTTGAATTGTCTTTATACCACATTTGCTTCAAACCATCTGCAAGCTGAAAACCAAAAGGGTATTTCAACAATCCAAGCATGGTTGTTCCTTGACCTGGATACGACACTCTTTCCACTTGCTCTCCCGACAAGTCATAAGTCACATCATTAAACAAATACATGATGGCGTTGTTCACCAGAGCAATGTTGTCTGTTGCTGTGTATGCAGTTCCATCTGCTTTTTTGAGAACCCCTTCAACGAGGATGTAAGCCTCTGATGGTAGTGTTTGAATCGATTGACAATCAATCTCAAAAACGATCGAACTTGAAGAATTTAAATCGAGGTTTGTTGGGTGGTACTCGAAAAAATCAACTTTTTCAATTCCAGTGTCATACTCTGGCATTTCATCAACTCTTAATCTATCGGTGTTTATCATTTTTAAAATGAGAAAAAAAAATTTATGTCATTTTTGATTTGTTAAAATAATCAAGCAATCAAAAGCCCGCTCCCCATTTTAACGAGATCTTGGATTCTAGCCGCGTTCTTTTTCGTCATTTTCTTTTTCACTTGAATGGAAGAACCAAACATTTTTTTATGCAGCTCTTCCATTGGATTAATATACGGATCAGTCTTTAACGCTTCGTTTACAATCGTGGTGAGTAATTGGTTTGGATTCACTGTTCCTGTCTTGGCGTAAACTTTTTCAAGCGCTTTTTTTCCTTTGTCGATGGCAACGTCTTTAGCAGTGGATATGGCTGAAGAGGCTAATTCTTTTCCAGCTGATTTGGCGGCTGTGATTGCTTCTCTTCCAATTTCGCTTGCTGCTGCTTTTCTCAATAAATGAAGAGACGATCGTGAAGCGTTTGAAGCTGCCATTCTCCTCAAAAAATTTTTAATCGCGTCCATGATTCCTCCACCTCCAACGACGTTCTTTTTAAAATATCTTCTGTTGTTCACAATGAGCATTTTTTTAAAATGAGAAAATATTTTTTTAAATCCTTTGGATTCATTGAAATCTACGATTTCTTAAATCCGTTCTCACGACTCGATGTATTTTTGAATCGCTCTGTATTCTTCTTTGTTAATTTCCCCCTGTCTCAAAAGCTCGTCACAAATGGCAACGGCTTCGTTTCTTGATGCTATATTTCCAGCATGTCCTGCAGCGATGCTCAAGTTAAGCCTTTGCGTAAGCACATTCGGATCGCTCGGAAGAATGATCACTCCTCGACCTTTTCTTCCACTCGTTTTTGTGTAATTTTTTTTCCAAATTTCTGAAACAATCGTTCCCCACTTTTCACCTCTATTTGATTTTGGTATGGTTGGTGTCCCTTCCTTCTCCATTGCATGCGTTTCAACGAGTATTTTTTCATAATTTTTCATGTCTTCGTCTGACACCTTTGTTGTATCAGGTACAGATTTTGTGATCAATTCCCAAAGACCTTTTGTCCCCTCATACTTTTCTCCGTCGATAATAACGTCGTTATTATCGATAAAAATTTCTTTGTCTCCAATAAACATTTTTCCGGGTTCTTCTTTTGCGTGAATTCCAAACACTTTGTCTGCACTATTTTTAACTGTTGCGTAAGTGTATAAATATTCCATTGCAATATTTCCAACATTCATTTTTCCAAAAGTTTTTACAAAAGTTTTATCATCGCTTTTTAGACTTTCAAAAGACGACTCGCTTTCTGGATAAGTCAAAGCAAGTGGAGTGTTTTCAACCTCTCTGTATGCGATGCTTTTTAGTTCGTTTTTTATATTTTCATTGCTCTCAATCAGAGGCTTAAAAAACTTGCTCAAATCAGTCTGATAATTTGCATCTGAAATGTTGGTGTTAAGACTCTCATTGTAAAGCTTTTCTCTATTAGCTTTATATTCTCTCAAAATCTCATCTCGCTTTTCAGGATCTTGTATTCTAAAAAAAGACATTTTTAGAATACGGAGAAAAAAACTTAAAACAAAAACTCGATTGCGTTTACGATTTCTTAAATCCGCACGCGGATTCATGGAAAAATCTTTAATTTTTCTTAAACAAGTTGTTGAATGCTTTTATCGCGTCTTCTCTTCCTTTTTGGATCAACGACTCTTTAGTCAATTCGTCAATGACGCTTTTTGTCTTGGTTCGGATTTCTTCACTCATGGCTTTGAATTTTTGAAGCTCGCTGAGAATGAGTTCGTACTCGGAATCACTCACAAATCCATCCATAAGAGATTTTGAAATGTGGTCGCTAATCGTATTCAATCTACGATCTATTCAATCTATTACGATCACCTACATTACACAATTTTTGTGTAATGTAGGTGATCGTAATACAAGAGGACCATCTCCAGTTGGATAAGAATATTTTACTGACACTTTTTGATAGACTACTGGTTTTGTTGCTGCGTAAATTTCTCCAACTGATAATTTGCTCTCATCAAAATTTTCAATTGTAATAAAATTCATTTCTTTTCTATATACAAGATTTTTATTTAACTCAAAATTTTTTTTTCTTGCCATACAAAACGACGCGTCTATTTTTGCAAACGTATCAATTCTTCATTATCTACCCATGAGTTGAACGAGTCTGGATATCCCAACCATTTGACTAAAGATCTGTTCTTTTGCTTTCGAATGACTTTTTCAATTTTAAATATGTCTTGATTGGTCTTTTGCATTTCTTGTTCATAAAATGTACCTTTAATTTCTTCACCGTTAGCATCAGCGATTTTATACGTGGGTGGATTCGTATGCTGAACATTTAACACGGTAAAAACCTCTTCAGTCCATCTCGGTGTATACCCCTTTTCAAAATGAGACTTCTTTTTTACGATCCTCACTTGATCACCCATTAAGAATTTTGGTCCTGCTCTTTCTGTTTGCGTCTTTCCATTCAGGTTCATCCAAACCCTATATTTATTCTTTTTATCGCTAGCTTCCACTGGAGTCATTTTGATAGAAGAGTGTTTGGTGTGGTTGTAATTTTTCACCATTTCATCTAATACGTCAATGTATTTATGAGTGTTGTTGGCTGAAAAATATTTAAACATTCTCTCTTTCATCGTTCTGTTCCATCGTTCAACAACAGAACTTTTTTCCTCGTTTTCAGTGGAGTATAATTGCACTCCCAACGCTTTCATATGCTTGTTATAAAACTCTTTACCTTTGTCTACCCACATCTTTGTACACCTTCTCTCCTCAAATATTTTGCTTAGAGCGTTAGCTACATCAACTCCAGTTTTACTCTTTAACGGAACGATCCATCCATACTTTGAAAACACGTCGATCACCATGAGCAAATATTTTACCCCGTTGTTGAATTTTGAAAACGATTGCATGTCAACCAAATCTGCAGCCCATATTTCATCCATGTCGTTCACAAACACTTTTCTTCTTTTAAAATGATGAATGACTGGTTTATGAAGCTCGTTTGCAAGTTGATCCGTCCATTTCAGGTTCTCCGGTGGTTTTTTTTTAGACCTAATCCGAATTTAGCTTTGGCTTTGATGATGGGTGTGATCAGTTTTCTTTCGTTTATTTCTCTCTGAGTGGGATTTTGTATAGAGTTCATTTCTTCAAGCATCATTTGATCTGCTAAATTTCTGCTTTGAACGTCGTTTAAATATTTATAAGCTAAATCATGATGGTATGCTGCATTGTCCACTCGATCTACCGGTTTGCTCCACTCTTGATACATATCGGTGGATGTGAGTCTTTTGTCTAAGTTTGTGCCAGGTCCTGCAAAATTCATTCCTGGAATGTGCATTTCTCCTGGAAATTTTGCCCATGGAAGCTTTATTTTTTTTGAAAAATTGTTAATCGATTCCACCAAGTCTCCTCCTTTTGCCGCATGCGAAGAAACAAACTTACATTTGGTCGTTCCGCAAACGTTGCAAGTCCCTTTAACCATATGTCGGTTGTTTTTTGTGATTTCGTTTCTCAAATGATTCGTTTCTGTTTTCCTTTTGCATTTAACACAGTACATTTTTTTTATTTAAAAAAAATATTTTTAAACTAAAAATGGAAGTGTCTGATTTGTCATGGAATATTGGAAAAATCAAAAGAAACAACAACAAGCTTTTACCGAGAAGCATTCGAGGAATCATCGTTGGAAAATCCGGATGTGGAAAAACAACGTTGCTTCTCAATTTATTGCTCAGACCTGGATGGTTGGATTATAACCATTTGCAAGTTTTTGGAAAATCTCTTTTCCAACCCGAGTACAAAATACTAAAAAGTTCGTTCGAAAAAAAATTACCAAAAAAAATAATTCTCGACTTGTTCAAGGTACAAACCGAAATTGAAAAATTGAAACTAGACCCTGAATGTGTTATCAACGATCTTTCAAAAAATTTTTCCGAAACCGAGGGCATGGAGTGTGAATTTTTTGAAACGGCTGACGATGTGCCTAATCCTGAAGATCTTGATTCATCCAAAAACAATTTAATGATCTTTGACGATTTGCAACTAACCAAACAAAACAAGTGTGAAAAATATTACATCCAAGGAAGACACTCTAACGTCGACTGCTTTTACCTCGCTCAAAATTATTTCATGCTCCCAAGACAAACGATTAGAGAAAACACCAATTTTATCTGTCTCTTTCCTCAAGATGGTCGTAATATTAACCACATTTATCAAGACCACGTTTCGAGTGATATGGAAAAAAAAGAGTTTGAAAAGTTTTGCAGACATTGTTGGTCTGAACCTCACGGATTTGCGGTGATTGATTTGTCTTCAAAAAAAGACAATGGAAAATATCGAAGCGGATTTGACACTTTTTATTTTCCAAAAGAAGTCATTTAAATATGTCTGAATCCGAAGGATTTAAAATTTCACAAGTGAAATTCCATTGATCCGCAAACGGATTTAAAAAATGTTACATAATAAAAAAATGTCAGGCATAATCATCGACGTGGATGGAAATTCCAACGTAATCATAACAGAATTTTTAGACAAAATCGTTTTTGACAAAGGAAAAACTTATGAAATGGCTTTTCTTGGGCTTGAGACGTACAACAGCTTTCCAAACATCATCAGCAAAAACAATTCTTTCCGGTATAGCATGAACAACGGAACCCATTGGGAAAATGTCACCATTCCAGACGGGAGCTACGACATCAAAGACATCAACAATTATTTACAAAAGACCGTCTCAAACACAATAAAAAATTATGCGTCTCAAAGCGCTAGCTACGTCACAGCAAATAAAATCAGCTACTCTCCCGATAACATAAAAATCGGATCCAATTTAAACACTTTAAAATCAACCATCACACTTGGAATGAATTATTTGATGGATTTGAACGTGGAAAACAGCATCGCATCAGTTTTAGGATTTACAAAAAGACAATTGGATCCTAATTCCGAATATGAGTCTGACGATATTGTTAGAATTTCAAGCATCAACACGATCAGAATCCTCAACAACGTCATCGGGTCGGCTTACGTCAACGGCTCCCAACTCAATTGCATCTACTCTTTTTATCCAGCTGTTGGTCCTGGTTTTAAAATCATCGAAAGACCAACTCATTTGACTTACCTCCCTGTCAAAGTCCCAGAAATTTCTACAATGATCACTCGCGTTGTTGATCAACATGGAAATTTGGTTGATTTTCGTGGAGAGGAGATTACGATCCGTTATCACATTCGAGAAGTGAAATAAATATTTTTTCCCACATTTAAAAATGAGCAAATATGTTAGTGTTAAATTAAATGTGTCTCAGGGACAGATTGAAAAAATAAAAAAATCAATGATAGCAGGTAAACCTGTGAGCATTCGTATTTCAAAAGATGATTTTAACGGAAACGACGTTTTACTTGTAACACAAAATCAACATCGAAAACTTTTGGACGCTCTCCATCGAGGAGTTGGAGTCACCATTAAAATGAGCAAAACCCAATTGGAACATAACGCAAATGTGAAAGGAGGATTTATTGGAGCTCTTCTACCTTTATTGGGTATGTTGGGTAGTACACTTGCAACAAGAGTAGTTCCAGCTCTTGCTACCGGATTGTTAGCAGGTGTAGGATCTTCTGCAGGTTCTGCTATGGTTGATAAAATTGCAGGAAGAGGTATCGTTTATTTGAAAAAGAATGGAAATGGAATGAAAATGGGAACGCACAGAGGAAACGGATTATTTTTAACACCCTGGCCTAAAGGAGGATCATTCAAAGACGGAGTTTACGTTAAAAGCGGAAGAGGATATGAATCTATCGGCGCTGGTTTGCTTCTCGGACCAAACTCTCCATTCTCAAGCATCCCTTTTTTAAATTTAATTTTGTAAAATATACAGTGAAAAAAAACTTTTTTAAAATGACTTAAATAAATTTTTTCTTGTTATAAAAATGAGTATTACAGAACAAGAAGAATTTGAGGAATTCCTTTACAGCGAACTACAGGAAATAAACACTTTTGACCCAGAATTACACAGAATGGCCATACAATTCCACGATGATAATCACAAAAAAAGAATTGATGAAAATTATATTAATAAAATTAAAAAATTAAATACCTTACCCATTCATACCAATACTAAACTCTTACTAAAACATGGATTTGAAGAACAACGACAAAAACAACATGCACAAAGAATTAGAGAAACGCGAAGAGAAAAATATAAACATCTTTTTCCATACTTGAACTACTACAAAGAATAAATTAAGTCATTCACAACCTTTTTTTCATAATGACATCTCATTATGAAAATGCACAAAAATGGAAAGACGCAAAAAATCCTGCGCAAAAATGCCAATGAGCCAGCGCAAAAATGTCAATGAGCCAGAACCCGCTTTTTATAGTAGTGTCGTGTACGACATTAAATCAAAAAATGGTATATACGGTGAAGATGAACAATTTTAGAGAGCAACAGTGTTTTTTATGTCAAATTGAGTTAACTAAAAAGATTAAAATACGACATCATTGTTACTACAGTGGAAAGTATATAAGAGAAATCCACAACCATTATTTATTTGAGGTAAATGAACCAAAACTCATTCCAGTTGTTTTTCACAATCTTAGTGGCTATGATAGTCATCTATTCATAAAGAAACTTGGGAAAAACGAAGGTGATATCAAGTGTATACCTAACAATGATAAAAAATACATAAGCTTCACGAAAGATGTTACAGCAGATTATGTTATAAATGATGATAAAACTGAGCAGATTAAGAAAATCAAAGACAGAATTTAGGTTTATTAGTAGTTTTAGTTTCATGCTCATAATCTTAGAAAGTCATGTGAAAGATCTTGATATAAATAGTTTTACAAAAAATTAAAAAAATCCTCCCCAGCAAAATGCAATTGTTGTGATAATGTTGAATGAAAAATAATGTTATGATAGTGTTTGAATTACTTTTGCAAAAAGGTGTTAATTCATACGAATACATGATTACTATTAAAATATTAAAAGATACTGAACGATCTCCAAATGACATATTCTACTCAAGGCTAAGTGGTGAGCACATTAGTGATGAACTACCTCCAAATGACGTATTCTACTCAAGACTAAGTGGTGAGGACACTAGTGAAGAAGATTAAAAAAATGCACAGAAAGTGTGGGAAGTGTTTAAATGGAAATTCTTGAAAATATTATGATCTTTCACCATGTGGGATGTTTTAATCTTAGCTAATGTCTTGTGAGAACTTAAGTGATACATGCAAAAAAACATATGGTTTGAGGTCCTGCATGGCATTAAAGTGCTTCTGGTCTGTCTTGGGATGCTGCTTTTAAAGTAACTAATTTTAAATCACAATTACTTAATGACCCTGATATGTTACTCATGTTTCAATAAAGGATTAAAGGTTGAATATCAGTAGCTTCTAAAAGATATGTAAAATCTAATAATAAATGCATCATTTTTAGAAGTAGACTTGGAACTTGACCTTCATACTTGAATTTCAGAAGTAGAGTTGGAACATCCAAAAGATTGCATGATTTACATAATGATTATCCATTAGTTCCTGATAGTTTAAGACTAAATAATACTGAAAAACTAATGCCTAATTTAAAAGATAATTTAAAAGATAAGACTAAATATGTTATTCATAGCATTAACTTAAAACAATAAGCTTGAGTATAAAGTAAACAATATTCATAGAGGAATAAATTATGGAGAACCAGGCTCAAGATATGTATTGATTTGAATGCTAACTTAAGGACAACTGCTAAAAACGAGTTTGAAAAAAACTTATTTATGAATAATAATATTTTTGGAGAAACTATGAAGAAAATACGAAGTATATAGACATCAGATTAGTTAACAACTAATCTAAAATCAAGAAACTTCCCGCCTTAAAATAACGTAAGGGCTCCTTAAAGGTCCCTTAGCGGTTCAGGGTATTCAAAGGGCGAGTTTTCTCAAATAATTTTTTTTATCAAACCTTAAAAATAGTAGCTTACATTTCTTTTCAGCACAAAATTAGTATGTTTTTGATGATTTTTTTAAAATTAGGGTGTGTTTAGGGCAGATCCTAATAAGGGGTGGGTTAGAGCTAAATTCGGGCTAGCCCGAAATCGGTTCTAATTATCTGGAATTTAAAAACTCGGAGAAAAAACGATTTAATAGAACAATTTTGCATCCTTCAGAAGGCATGTTTTTTGAAAATAGTTTGTAATTGAATTTCGCGGAATTCCGTAAAGCGAATATTTATGTTGTTTACTTAAAATATTGTAAATATAGTTTAATTGGTTTTTTTATGAAAGAAATTGAGGTACTTTTACGGATTTTCACATATATATATATATATATATATATATATATATATATATATATATATATATATATATATATATATGAAATATATATATGAAATATATATATATATGAAATATATATATGAAATATATATATATATATATATATATATATATATATATATATATGAAATATATATATGAAATATATATATATATGAAATATATATATGAAATATATATATATATATATATATATATGTGAAATATATATATATATATATATATATATATATATATATATATATATATATATATATATATATATATATATATATATATATATATATATATATATATATATATATATATATATGAAGAGGAGAGTTTTTTCGCATAAGAGAAAATGTAGAATGGAAACGTTGTGATCGCTGCGAGAAAGCTACATGGTTAGATAGATTTGCTTCAAAGATTTTTGTCCATTCATATAGCTTCTAAGTATTGATAGACATTAATCATGATGATGATTTTTTATTTGAACTATTTTTAATAAATTACTAAATATAATAAAGGTATAATGCTATAATAGCTACCAAATTTTTGTTGTATAAATTAAAAATGGTTTCAAGAACTAAAAGAAGAAAACGTCGTAATCAACTTGATATTTTTGTTTCAAGATTAAAAGGTAATACAACAATATAAATAGGTAGCTAATAATCTTGATAATTTAAAAAATATCATGGTAATGTTATAAGGTAATTATTCTATATTGTTGCTTTTATCTCATCCTATTTACAGACTGTAAGACAAGTATTTGACTGCCCTTTTTTATCTAAACTTTTGTAGCTTTTTTAAAAGAATTTTGGTCAAATATATTTATTTTAGGAGAATCTTCCAATTATATGATGCAGGGTGAGTCTATTATAGAAGAGGAGAATGTTAAAATAACTTGGAGAAAGGAGAATGGTGAAGATAACTTTTGTAGAAGTGTGCCTGCTATTTTTGATGATGTGACTGGATTTTATGACTTAATGGAGCACGAAAGCAATGAATGTAAATTAGGATTTCCTTTGTTTAATCTAAATTATCAACTTTTGACACTAATACTCACCAAACACACACTACAAAAAAAAGAGTTTGCTGTCAGTTTTTTTTACTAAGTGTAATTAGTCAAACTAATTGAACATACATTGCTGTACCTTATAGTGCTAAAAGGCCTATTTAAAAAAAAAATTGTTTTTTTCAGGCAAAGTTCCGTTAAGAGAAAGTCATGAAAGTAAAGAAGAATCCAAGTGTCATTTTTCATCTCTTCATATAAAGCTGTTATACTTCTGTTTGAGTTTGAGGGAAAACAAAATTTGAATGTTTCAGTCTCCACTCCCAAATGTTCCCAATATTCAACTACCTATATCACCTATTCAGTCAATTTTAAGTATTTGAAAATGGGGACAGTTATATATTTTAGGTACACAAAAGTTTGATTGTGTTTTTTTAATTTTTAATGATTTCTTATAGGTTTTAAGCGTTCCACAATCAGATATTCAGTCAATTGTATGCTTTAAACTATTTATTGTTGATGTATAGGTTTTTTCTTAATCTTAACTGCATTTATAGTAATACTATTTATATCTGGATATATAAGGCCACCATTCTCTAAAACCTTTGGATATAAATAATGATGAGATTTGATATGAATCTTAGGGTCTATATGTAAGAATACATATGGCCCAAAGAGTAAAAATAAAATATGTATTGGTGTGAATATCTTATAAGATTAAATTAAAAATATACTTTTTTATTAGCTAAGTATTAGTTTTATAATGGTACAAAATTGCTATAGACTTTTTTTTTTCAGGATTAATTCTAAATTGTTTAAGTTATATAACTATTGAAAATAATATTTGCTGTAACTTTAGTTAAGTCCCCTGTGAATCCTCTGATTCAAATTCACTGTGTATGCATGATAGTATGCTTGGTGTTTGCAGCTGGCTTAAAGTTGAACCATTTAGTACATAAAGTTTGAATGTTTTTTTTATAAAATGTTTTGACTTATAAAGTGAATGGCAGTAGTATTATATTTTAAGTAGCACATTGTTTATTGTGGTTATTATAACAGGACAGTTTCTTATAAGTGCGTACATTCTTAATGAGCTAAATACAATCCAGTCTAAGTTGACCAATCTCGAGCAGCGACAGGGAAGATTTGAGACACCTATTGATAGTGATCCTGTTGATCAGATTATCTGTCATATGCAATTTCCTATCTTTGCTTCTCTGCAGCAATATTCTGAGACTGAAAAGCACCCAAAAAGGAATGGTAATTTTTTATTAACTTCTGATTATGTAAGTATAGCCATGATGTGTTACCCTTGGCAAGGGAATGTGGTATAAATGATGGTATAACATAGTTAAGTTGTTAACTTATCTTTTTTAGTTAACATGGATGAAGCATGAAGGAGGGTTGACTGTCTACAAGCACATTTCACAATCGCTTAACAAATTGCTGGCGCATGACTTACAGCAGAAGATAAATAGGCCTGGAAAACCATGGGAAGCAGAGGTTTTTTGATAGTCTAGAAAATCAGCTCAAAAATGAGTGTAATCTACATCAACTGTGAAAAATTGTACAAATATGAATGTCTGACTGTGAGTCAACAGTTTGTGGTGTTTGACTTGAGCCAATAAAATAAAGTAAAACAATTAACATCTTTTTATATGGAGATATTATTTACATTGTCAATGGGACTATATTAAGACAAACTATACAATCTCTAATACATGTGAATCCATATGATTAGATGTAACTATAGTAATTGATTACATAATGGTAGATTTAAATTAGTAGTTATATTATAAGTATTTAAATAATTATAGCTTCAACTCTTCAGCTTCAGCTCAAAGCTTCAACTATGGCCTGGCACTACGTCTAAAGAGATAGAATTGAAAGTAGCATGATTTTTTAATAACGCCAGAGATCGCTCTGGTGGTCGTCTTCGGCGCTGCAAGAAAAAGACACTTGAAGTTTCTATTGAGGAAGAGAGTAAAGACGACGACAATTAAGGAAATGAAGACGACAGTGAAATAACTTTTATAATTAAAGATGATCTCTTTAATGATGATTTATATAAATATTATTATATAAACTGTTTAACTATTGAGTATTACTAGTTTCAAAAAAAAAACACGCTTTACTACTCATCCTGTATGAGTAGTAAAGGGTGGTTTTCTTTTGGTCGCTTTAGGCTAGCCCTTAAAGGACCCTGATATTTGGCGCGGAAATTTTCGTAAGGGTCCCCTAAGGGGTTGCCCTTAAAGGACCCTGAAGTTTTTTTAAGGAGGTTTGCTGCTAAATCAAGCAATAAAGTTTGTAATGTTTTCAATGAAAATCTGATAAGTATTCATATGAAAAAGACGAATTTAGTATTTAATAAACCAGCGTAATTTAGTATTTAATAAACCAGCGTACCTAGATTTTTGTATTCTTGATTTGAGTGAGACATTAATCGATGATCTTCATTATAACTACATTAAGAAAAAATAAGGAGAATTAACGGAATTAATGATAACTAATCAATTAATTAATTACAGACAAACGATAGTTCGATTTATGAGATAGAAACTGAAGCAAACAAGTTGGGATTGACTTTTAGTGATATAAAAAGGTACAGCTTTAAATAATGGTATAGATACACTGGTATATGGATACTTTAAGGTTTAAAAAAATATTGTGTATAAAATATATTGTGTGAAATGCAAAAAAGTTACAGAATATGATGGTGAACAGCTTCTAAAAGTGATCGTAACATGAAACAAGGAAAATATTAAGTAATTGATATTACAAAAACTCAATTCAGGAAAGGTGGTGAAAAAAATATAAGTGTGGATCCAAAGGAGTTTGGCACTTCATCTGAAGAGCGGATCAATGTTGAATTCAGTTATTAATAGTTTGCCTATTGTGATGCATTTATCTGTCACAATTTTATTGGTCCTGGTATAAAACTACATGAAAGACCTAATAAAGTTCTAGCACGAAAAGAATGGAGTGAATCGATAGAGTTAATTACGTTGCATATTACCATGATGTATGCTATCTACTCAATGAAGATACATCAACTCGTAGTAAGGTTATGCGACAAACTACTATTAGAAAATGGATATTGTTAATCCAACATTAAGATTAAAATTAAACAAATCTATAGTTGAAAAGATTATCGGAACAAAGATGAAATTTGGAATGGGTTTGAAAAAACTAAAAAAAACTGAACCATGTAGATTCTTCACATTTACATACAAGACAATCAGAAGAAATATTACATAAACAAGTGAGAAAAAGATTTGTTAGAAAAAGGGTCAATGTTAATGGTGTAGATGAAATTTGGGCTGCTGATCTATTAGACATACAGGCATTCTCGAAGGTATAAAATACTTGTTAGCAGTTATTGATATCTTCTGTAAGTATGGATAATTAATTTCGGATGATCTAGTTAAACAGTACAATAATAATATACACTCTTCGACAAAAATGATATCTGCTGAAGCTAGCACTAAAAATATTGAAAATACAGTACAGAGAAATCTATAACCAGAGATAAATTTAAAATAGAAGAAGTAAAACCAAAACCAAAACTTTCAGTTGGTGACAAAGTAAGAATAAACAAGAAAAAGCCAACTTTCAAAAAGGGAGAAGAAATTTATAGAGTAAAAAAAACTTAAGAAAACTAAAATAAAATCTCAATTAAAATGGGTTGGTTACCCAGATTTCTTCAACTTATTGATCGATAATAAAGCTCTATTTGACATACCACGCTCATCAAACTTGCGTAAATAAAATTTTAAAATGAGTTTTCAAAACTTTATTGATCCTTAGAGAATTTAAGAATCTGCACACCCTGCTTACTTACATCTACCACATTTTCTTACGTTGCGATTTTAAAACTGTTATATTTTGATGGTTAAACTATTTTGTTGAAAAGATGAAAATTTATATTTTATGTTTGAATATTTTATCATTTAATGGTTAAAATGAATATTGAGCCAATTTTTACCTTGTTTTTATTTGTTTTTTTTTTTGAGCGTGAATTTGTTTACAAGACCTTGTAAAGTCGCATTCACATTTACGCGCGTTTGTTAGTATGCATGTGTGTGTATTCACGTTTGCATGAGTTTATGGTTGGTTTAATGGTTAAACTTTGCGTTTGCGTGAACTCGTGAGCTCATGCTCTACTAATGACAGGCTTAGTGTATGATCACAGCAGTAAGTTTGAAGAGTTTTTAGATGTAAATTGCACATTTGTTTTGTAACGCCACTTTGCCTCTTTAGCAACTTACTCGCTTCACCGTAAATACAACAGTAATCAGTATACCACTTTGTCTGAAATAGTTTTTCAGTCCGTTGAAAATGCGAGCGTGTTTCGATCTGAAACTCTTGCATTGCAATCTTTATGATATGGTGTAGTCAATTTATACCACAAGGAAATTCACGCATTTCAACCCTAAGCCCTCTACAAAAATTTACTCGCGTAATTTTTATTAAAAAGTTTACTTCCAGTTGTTATGGATAGAGCCGGTGATAAATCAATCTCAGCGACGGTTTCTCAAGAGGTTCTGTTCACATTCTACAATAGATGTTTCACTTTTTATAGTGATAGCACTTTTATGGTGATGCCTTGAATAAGACCGAATAAAGTACGAATCTCAATATTAGTCGTATGAATTTTAAATCATTTATAAATTTAGACATAAAAAGTTTTAAGATTCCAGAAAAATATTCGCCTTACATCATACCTTTTATTATTTTGTTTTAATCCTTCAGGACATTGCGCGGAATTGCTACTCGATTATACATTATGTACGAACATAAAAATGTCATAAAAAAAAAAAAACATTTTTTGTTTTAAAAACATATGTTCTTTATTGATAAACTTCAGAAACTTTAATTGATTTTAAAGCACTGATAAAAAAAAAAAAAAGTTTGCACTTATTTCGTTTTTATTTGTTATTAACGGAAAAACCAAACTTCGTTACTTATAAGTTGTAATATAAGATATGCAAATGTTATTTTTTTTGTGGAAAATTTCATTTTGTAAGTTATGATATAAGCTGTACATCGTGAATTACAAATAGATTTAAAAACTTGCACATACCTAGTTATGAATGTAGTTTTACAACAAAAAAAGGTTTTTTTCTTCTTTTTACAACTGTTTTTATTCTGGTGACAAGAAAAACGTCTGTTTTCCTTTGATTTTTCTTAAGTAACTGAAGTGACGCCTTCATTTTAGACGATGGGTAAAATCCTTTATAGCCTTAAGTAATTTGGGTCTAGAAGAGAAATAATTTCAAACCAACTATTTTCAAACAAAAAAAACGCAAATTTTCACAATTCAAGACGCTTTTAAGCAGGAATGCTTTTTCACAACGTTCGTTCTGCTTTTCGCTGGAATATTTATTTTTGATTGTTGTCTAACTTCAACATCCTTCCAGAGCATCGGTGGAGAACAATAGAAATCTGTCTTCTCTTTTTCATAATTTGTGTCAACCCAAGGCATGGGGTTAGTAAATGATGGCGTCGGAGTAGATGTCATATCATAGTAAGTAAACAAGGATCCGTCTAAATAACCGTACGAAAAACGACTATGTAAATTTTTCTTTTTAGCTTTGCTAAGCCAGTTTTTGTAAACTATATCAGATTGCATGCATTTATTCATTTTTTCATCTTCGGCCTGACGTTGAGCTCTCTCTTCTTGTTTTTTTTTTTGACGATCACGAGTGCTTTTTTCTTCCAACCACTTTGAAAAACTTTCCTTTGATCTTTGATGCACGATTTCTTTCTTCTGAGCGCTCTTAATGAATAATGATATGAATATTTTAGATATTAGATTTTACATTTTGAAAAATAAGAAGAGGTTGCTGTATATATTAAACTTATGACTTTGATTTTAAAAAGACATTCTATAACAACTTAGGTATTCACAACTTATATTAGCTACTGCATACATTACTCACCTTTAATCTTTCAAACTCTTCTTGGGCAGCTGCTTCTCTTTTTTTTTTCTCTATCAGAAACGTTTTTTGCTTTATCCACTCTTCTCGAACTTTTTTCGCTAATTCTGCTTTTTGCCTCTTCTCATCAAACAACTTTTTTTTTTCTATTAACAATTTATTTCTTCTTTCTTTTTTTAGTTCCATCTTCTTAAGGTCAATTATGGCTTTATTGAGTAGCCAATCATCCCATGACTTTTTTTTTAAAGAATTCGATTCACTAATATGATAACGATGGACTTATAAGCTAATCAAGAAGTACCACATTTTATTACATTTAATACATTTCTTTTTTACTTTAATACATTTCTTTTTAAGAAAATTCAATTTTTAATGGAACTTTGAAATCTATTTATAGGATTAAAATTGCAAACTCATTTTCCAATTTTAAATTTAAACAAAATCAATTACCATTAAAAAAAAACAACAACTTGAAATACTTACGAACAAGGAAGATCTGCAGATGATATTTTCAGTTGAGATTTTTGTGGTGATGTTTTAAGTTGAGATTTTTGCGATGACGTTGATGGATTTGTAGTGGATTGTAATAAACTTTTGCTCACTTCTAAATTACTCGAAGATTTTTTTAACAAAAAAGATGTTCCAGAGTCACTCTGGGAATAACTTTCTCTACTTTTTGAACCATTTCCATTATCACTTCTTTTATTTTTTTCGTCAAGAATAGACTCTTTCTCATTATCACTCAACTTGAGGTTTTCTAAACTTTTAAAAGTTTAGTTTACAGAAAAATTAATTTTTTTTCAGTTTGCTAAAACTTTTGCAAAGAATTCTATACATACAAATTCTAAAAAAGTATTACATTAAATAAAAATAAATACATAAATAAATATTAACTAATTATTTATTTCATTAAAAACAGCTAAGAATAATTCTTTTAACTAACACATAATAATAATATTTACTCTACAGTAATATTATTAGCTATAAGAAAATTGACTATGCCTCCTTTTGCCTTAAAAAACTCTAAACATAACTTTAAAAGTCTGTTTTTGTAAAACCTTATTTTGATAAGGTTTTAAAAAAAACAGACTTTTAAAGTTAAAAACAGACTCAAAATTAGTAATTAAAACATCTCCCTTTGCCCCTTCATGCTTATTACAAGCTAAGCATTTCTTTTGCCACTGTTTAACTAGAATATTGCAAACTTCAGGAACTATTATTCAAATGGCTTCTAGTGCTTCCAACAGGCTATGAAAGATTGACCTGAACTAGTTTTTTTCCACCCTAACTTTTGTCCAGCTCAACAAGGCTGGATTAGATAAAATATGGTGATTGAACTGCCCAGGACATAAATTTATTTATTTCATCCATTGCAATTACTAACATTTGTTTTGTTAGAATAGCAGGTTTTTTGATGGAATCATACAGTTCTCTATCTGCTCTATGTTGGTGCATAGGTTGATTCAACCTGCATAGATATTGCTTAAACTTACTACTTTACGCATAAAGCAGCTCATATACCAACACTCCCACCACCTTGCAACATAGCTCTTTATGCTTATTACTTTCAAATTACTTTCATAACAGAAAAATATTTTACTCCACTTTTTAACCATCACTTTAATCTTTTGAACCTATCTCTAGGAGCCAGCATCAGTTTTTAACAGCTGCAAAATACAATAGTAACTTTCCTAATGAAAAGCTTACTTGTTTTTTATGATTAATCTGTTTATATTTGGCCTTCTTCTGATTATTGCTAGAATAATTCTGTGTCATTGCAGCAAACACAGTTTTGGGGATCAGAGATGACTGTTATTTATATTTTCCTTAAATTGGATTAGGACAATTAAACTGCATGCCCAGGAAAAAAGCATCCTGTTGTTACCCAGTGTGTAAAAAATTTAAGTTTGGGATAATTACAGGACATGAATATTTTTAATAAGATATGTATAAGAACTACTTTGTATATAATCAAGTTGTATTTTTTGTATTAACTCACTGGTGCCTGTACTATTTTTAAATGCTTTACATTTTTTGGTCATTTAGTTACATTGAAAACTAGCTAGCTGTGTTGCAACAATTAAGGGACCTTTTTATTCTAAACTTTGTTTCATTTTTATCTTCCCTCTTAGAAAACCAATTTTCAGTCTAATTGTTTAAATATTAAAAAACCTGATTGTATTTAAGGTACTGCAATAATAGTGTGATAGTTATTCTTTATTTAGTTACTAACATGTCTTTATAGAATGTGTTTTGCTACAAAATTACAAGGTATAAAGACATCTCAAAATGACATTTTAATAATTTTAGAAATTTATCATTACAGATGTCTTTTTTGGGTCGTGTAATGACCAACTATTTAATAAATAAAATAAACTAGAGATTCTAATTGTAAAGTCCATGTCATTAGTGAGTGTTCCTAACTTGTTGCTGGCTCATTTCCTACCAAGTTACTACCATAAACACAACAATAACATTTAACAGAGTGCAAAATATCTTGCTATGCTGTAAACAAACTTTTGTATTGTTTCAGGTTTAATGCTAAAACAATTGGATCTTCTAGAGCAAGAATGGAACATGTCCTGTAATTACTTCAAAAGTCAATAGGTAATCACAATACATAAAGTCAATAATATTCTCTGAAATAAAAGATTTAAGTCAAAATCATTTTGGGAACTATCAGATCTATAGCTAAGAAACATATGTAGAAAAAAATTACAGCTAAATATTTATAATTACAACTATACATATATTTTTGTTGATTTCATTCTATAATTACTCTGCTTGACTCTAAATTTTTGTTATTCTATAAAAATTTTTAATTACATACTTTCAATAAAGTCAAACTTTTATTTTAAAACTTCAAATCTTGTTAAATGTATCTAATGAAGCAAACTGCATTCAAATAGTTTGAAAGTGGTTGCTTTAAGTATTGTAGATGAGGATGAAACAGAGAAATGTCTGCAGAAAAGTAGTTTTCCATGTATGGAAAAGATTTTTTAGGAAGTAAAATTAACCCTATGCAATCCAATTGCAGGAAGAAAGCATTTGCATGTAGACAAATCCAAGAAGAAGCATGAGAAAGATCAAAGAAAGTGATTGATATTTCTGATACAGCAAAAGGAGTCAATTTTAAATTGTAAATGGTTTTAGTTATCAAATTAATATATGTTATCATTTCCTTAATACTTTGCATATACTTATGATACATATGAGTATGTAACATTACAATGAAAAAAATACCTTTGACAGTCGTTTGCATAGGTTGGTGCTAGAAGTGATTTGGTAGAGCAACCAAATGATTGCAATAATAAGGAGTCTACTTCAAAAGTCATATCGCTTGGGAAATCTTTTACAATAAAAGTTTTGTTTTCTATAAGATTTGGGGAAGAGCATCTGTGTTCTTTATGCCGATGCATAGTCTAGAACTAAAAATCTTGAGAACTAAAGAAACTGACATACAAAAAAATAAAATCTTTTTTTGTCATCTTTACCTTGGATATATTTCTTGTCAGCTTTATATTGCATATATATTATGCATTATATAAAATGTTAAACGCACACGGAAAAGAAAGACCAATTATATCAGTCTTATATTCAATTACATTTTGGTAGTGAATCTAGAATTCTCAAAACTTAACTCATAAAGCTTGATTTTTTACTTGAGCATTTAAAATTAGGATTCACTGAGTAATGAATTTTTACATTTAGACTGATCTATTGAATATCCGAAAATAAAAATTTGGGCTTATTTTAACTATAGCAAAAAATATATTATATGAATTATGCGACACCTTAATAATAAATCTAAATATTTAAAATGGTGAGCTCACAATATTTAACCGGAATTCACTATATTTAGTTAAGCAACAGATAGACGCATTGGTTCTGATATCGACATCTGTGTCGATATCTGTGTCGATACCATATGGTTCAGAATCAGTTGCCTAAGTGACATTTTTTTCGGTACCGTTAGTTAATAAATGGTATAATCAAAAAAATTCGGTGTAAAAACTTTGTCTAAAAACTAAACATCTGCGTATCGAAACATTTTTTGGTTACGATACGACATGGGGTTGTACGTATCCTTTGTTTCGATATCTAACAATAATATCGTTTCCAAAAAAAGTAATTGCGATAAAGTTTCGATATTTATCGAAAAGTTACAATATTTATTGTTGACTTACAATAAATATCGTAACTTTTGCAATAGATTTTGTAATTCATATCGTAAATACAACAAATAACGATACTTATCGATACATTTCAGCATTAAGCGATTTTTTTTACTTTTTCCGACCAAAAAATTTATTTTAAACCTAACTAACTGTAATAAAATTACTGAAAAATGCACTATTTGATTTAAAAAAGAAATAAACAAAACTTTGTTTGTAATTTTGATTTTTTAAATTTATTCAAGATTTAAGCTGAAGCAAAAAACAGAAAGAAAAAAAACAAAAACAACAATGTTTTACTTGATAAAATATTGATTTGACATGTTAAACATTTTAAAGGTTGTGCTTGTGACTTAATTTAAGAAAAAGATTAAAGATTAAAATTTAATCTTAAAGAATAGGTTTATTGAAATCACCAAATGGCAAATTTTATAAGCATTAAGCAGAGAAGTATACTAATGACGCCACAAAGGCAATGAACCAATTTAAATAAGTCCTCAATTTCAACCGCTGTGTAAAAATCAAAGTAGGAAATCCCTGATCTGATGCAGCTGAATCCTGAGAGTCTTTGATAAAAACCTCTTCAAACAAATCTTCGTCTTTTTCTTGTTCATCTTAACTGGTTGAAAGCCATCTTTTGATCTAGACCTTAGGCTAGTTTTGCTGAAAGTAAAACAATTTTTCAACTTGTTGAAGCTGCAATTTTATTCTTTTATAAGATACAAATGCAACATTGGCACTGAAGGCTCTTTCTGAAGATGCTGAGGAAGCAGGCTTAAATAACTATTTTTAAGTAGCCTAAGTAAGGAAAAAAGATTTGTATTTAATTGCTCTCCAAATATCCACCATGTCCATACCAACAACCCTCTGGGATTTTTTTAAACATTTTCCATTCTGTGACAATGTCCGACTTTGATGGCGAAGTCGGACCAAAGTAGGTAGTCATAGGTGCAGCAGGTTCTTCCAATCTAACATTATAAAAAGGATTATCTTCTGGAGCTTGATCTTGTAGCTCATCACACTCCTGGTCGAAAGTAACTAAGTGCTAAATTAGATATAAGGAAAATATATACTCTATATCTAAAGAAATGTCAGGAAAATAAATAATCATTTGTTAAGGAGTGGACCTACAGGAAAGTATTTAATACTGAGTTTAATTTAACAAGTGCCAAAAAGTGCGATTTTCTGAAGGGAAAAATTGAAGCATATAGTGTTGAGGAAGAAAAGTTATATCTTATCAATATAACAGTATCAAAATATAGTACTGATGTAGTATCTCTCTTATGTAGATCGAATGAAACTATAGCTTTAAGAGGTGCACAGGAAGTAGCATCATGCATTTTATAGCACATGGATGATGTAACTACTCAAATAAACATAAAAGATTACAATGCTGCTTGTTCCGTCCATATTCGTAACATTAAAGTAGCTTTAACAAAGATAAAAATTAATTAATTTTCAAATAATAATACTGAAACAACAGACCGTAAGTTTTTGGTATCCGGTCATTCCTTTCTGCTGAATGACCGGGATTTTGGATTGATAGAAAAAAAAAAGATTTAAAAAAAAAAAAAAAAATTACTTATACAACCCTGAACATTATTATGAATTAATAGAACAGTTTAGAAGATATACGTTTTCTTTCGAACGAATGTCGCAGCCCGATTTTATTTCAACAAAACTACTAGAAGAGTCGATGACAAGAAGATTAAAAAATACTACGGGGGAATCTGTTAATTGGCTGCAATTTCAGTGGAAGAGATTCTTGAAAAATGAACCTTATAAGTATTTTATAAAACTTTATTTTTATAAAATAAAGTTTTATAAAATATCTTATAAGGTTCATTTTTATAAAAGATATTTTACATGATTCTGAATTCCACGTTGTGGATCTTTAACCTAAAAGAGAAAAACCAAAAATATACGGAAATATTAAATTTTTTCCATTGCAATACGACCATTCGACCAGTAATGTATGAAAAACATAAAGATATTATGTGTTTACTGCCCTAGATCCCCCCCCCCCCTCCATTCCCTCCAGTTTTTCAAGAACATTTTAGGAATCTCAAAACTCAAAATGAATAAAGCTTAAAATGATAAAAATGGATTTCTTTTCAAAAATAGTTAATAAATGTTTATGAATTATTTCATTAATATTATTGATTCTAATAAATTCGTAGTTTTTTATTCCTTTTAGTCATTCAGTTAATTTTGAAAATGGTCTAATTCAATTCATACTCTGAAAAAAAAAATTTTCGCATGAGATGCATAAAATTTCTCGTTCATGGTGGATTTTCATTCACCAAGACTAAAAAAACTCTAAATTAATTTATTATGGTATAATTAGCCTGTAAGTTCAAATAATAGCATGATATAAAAATAGTTACTTCAACCTTAGAAGTATTTCTCACAAGGGTTTATATAATACAAAAATACAACATTTTTCTTTGAAGAGCACAAAATAATGCAGTAATAACAAAAACATTCATATTTTGAAAACAATAGTAAAAGTGCAGACCAGATATAAGTAAATATTACTTGCTTGACGCTTCTAGTGCCTAATATAGGAATGCTTTCCAATATAAATTGGTATATCATATAGTTCTTCTAAAGTTCCCTCTGTAGCTCCTAAGTGCTTCGAATATTCTAGGCTAAATGTATAAGGCTGGTAATACATCACATAATGTCATTTCTGAAAAGAACATCCTAACACACTAGCTAAATCCTTGCATAGAGTTTGTTTGTAAAAAAGAAACTAAATTTCATGCATATAATACTACAGTTTTC
Organism: Hydra viridissima; assembly: GCF_058129835.1. Taxonomy (NCBI): domain Eukaryota; kingdom Metazoa; phylum Cnidaria; class Hydrozoa; order Anthoathecata; family Hydridae; genus Hydra; species Hydra viridissima. The sequence continues at coordinate 23,932,804 of NW_028324301.1, read as the reverse complement.
TGATGAAGACAATAAAGACGGAAAGTTTTGTTTAGTCAGCTGGGTATAAAAACTCTCCATGGGCTGATAAAATCAATGATATTTATACAAGCAATTCAAGATAAGAAGTACAGCAAAAAATTCGTACATCAAGGAAAACTCCAGATAATCTACTTGGTTTTGCTGATATATTGACCCAGCTCTTTATGCTACAGTGCACTTAGCTTTCATATGTGTTGGTTGGTGTAACACTAAACCTTCTGGTCGCAAAGTCGCGAGTGGCTTTAAAAGCTGGGCCTTATGGGTTTTTTCCTACTATATTGAATCCATCTCAAGAAGTTTTCCTGTGCACTGTATTGTGTAAAAATTTAGTATACTTTGTAATGTTAGAAACTTGATTATAACTTACTAACCGCATTGTTTTATAAAATCTCGTACGTTGTAAATCCAATTATTCAACGTTATATCCCGTCCCTTTTAATCTGTTTTAGCAAGATAAAAAAATATTTTGCTTTGTGTCAATAAGTTGCTTTTGACGGAGCAAAGCCTCCGAAATGAGAAACTCTTTAGTAGATATCCGCGCAATAATTAACCCGTCAAATAATAAAAATTAGCCCGTCAATCTTCATAAAAAAGTTGACGGGTTAATGACTGTACGGCTATTACAGAAGAAGAAGAAAAAAAGTTAAATTTCAGTTAGCTTTATAATTAAAAGCGTTTAAGTATCAATCAGTTTATCAAAATGTTTACAACAAGTTTATGTGCTATCCTTTTCATTTTGATAAAAGAGTCATCATTATCATACGTATGCGAAAGTAATTGTGCAACATTGTTTGATATTTGCTTGAATTCCGACCATCAAGTAGAGCGATCTGTATTTTTACAACCAATAGGGTATGAGGATTTTTTTAAGTGCAAAAATGAAAAAAGTTCTTGTTTACAAAAATGTTGCTTTCAGAAATGCAAAATAGATATTGTTAAATGCTATGACTCATCGCGTGAATGGAAATCACAAATCTACGATAGATGCATTAGACCGTTCACCACTGTATGTATACTTAATTGTAATGTAAGTAATGGTAATGAAAATAGTAAGTATTGATAATGGAGATTGTAATTACAGATAGCGGAGATTGAAAATATAGAAAGTGGAGATTACAAGTATGGATGTTGGAAAACTAAAAAGCAATAAAGATAATATATACGCAAAAGAATAAACTTTGTTTTTACTTATATATTAATCAAATAATAAACTGTTCGGGTGTTTTTAACAAGGTTTTTAGCTGTAATTATACGGAATTAACTGTTATTATACGGAACGCAAATTAGTCAAGTGAAAAAATTCTTATTTGAACTCGCTATTATACTTGGATAATTTGCGGGAGGCAAATTAACCAAGCTTTACAAATAAAAGAGAAGACATATTTTAAACAAGTTCTTAAAGGTATTTTATTCGGTTTGATAAGAAAAGTTTCGCGAATTAAAATAAATCAGGTATCCTAAAACAATAGGGTAAAATATTTGTTTTTTGCAGAAATGTGTTTTTTGTGGTATTCACTTTTTTATGAGGAGAAACTTGACAAGTTCTGACAATCTCGCAAAAAGTGTGCAAATAGGTATATAAAATCATTCTGAACAAAAATTGTAGCATTTGTCATTAAACTGTAATTAAATTTTAATGATTAAAATTTTTCTTTAATAAAACAAAATTTGAGATGATTCAAGAATCTCATTTTTGCCTACATTTGATGACGATTAACATTAGTGAAAACAAACTTATCTTTTACATTTTTGATTCGTCAAAAGGAATGGTAATCCCAGTAATAAACGATGTACATATTGAATCTGTTTTTTGCAGTAAAAAAAATCTGTTTTTTGCGTCATTTCAACGGCAAAGTTTAAACTTTGCATAAAAAGTTTTTCGAGACCTTTTTTTGATTAAAGTAATTTAAGTGATTTATGCTGTAATCATGAAAAATCGTGACGGTTTTAAACTAGAGGAAACAACAGCTGCAGCTCAAAAATTTAAGAAGTATGAAGTTCTTGCTCTGAAGGTTGCCTTGCAAAAAGTTTCCGAAGGAACCTAATCAATTTATGCTGCCTCTAAGAAGTATGCCATACCAGTTTAGAAGCTGCAAAATGGGAGGTCTGGAAAAAATTGGTACTGGAAATGTGTTAAGTGAATTTGAAGAAGAACAATTGGTAAAATGGGTTGCAGTGTTATTTTCGTTAACGAAAACAAAATAAAAATCAAAAATCAAAAATCAAAAATCGAAAAAAACGAAAAAAATCGAAATGCGAAAATCAAACATTTTTGAAATAATAACAAAGGCATTTTTAAAAAACGGAAACGAAATAAGAACTCTAATTTTATCTTTACGAAATAAAAACGAAAAAGTTTTTTTTTTTTTGAATTAGAAACGATAGTTAAAGATTATCTTCATACTATTTGGGATACCACATGTAGTACATACAAATAAGCAGGAGAACCAAAATATAATTGTCAAACTTACTTTGCAGTAGGGAACGAAAATCCGATCCGAATACCCGAGGGTACCCGTAGACGGACAATTTTTAGAAGTTTAGGTACCTGATATCTTAGCCTTCGGGTAGGGTATTACCCGATATAAACTACCCGAAGTATTACCCGTAGAAGTACCCGAAAATCGGGTAATAAAATTGCCCGATCATCGAACCAAAATTTTCGCGCGATCGGATATTTTCGTTAATTTTTTTTTTTTTATTGCACTTTTTAAAATTTAATTTTATTTCAATTCTTTTTATATCACTTTTATTTATATTTAATAGTTCCACCTACTCCATGTAAGTATTAACTTTTAGCTAATTATAAATTGTAAGTATTATTTTTTAAATATTGTAAGCATTAATTTTTAATTAGCTAAAAATTGATACTTGTATGGAATAGGTGGAATTAATACTCAATTCTCAACAGTATTTTTTTAAATTTGTGCTATCACCTCTTAGATATATAAATAAGTAAAAAAAATTTTACTTTTTAACTTATGTACTTTTTTATTTAATACGCTACCCACTTTTGTTATCCAATTATCGGAACTATCCATATTTCGAAACAACTCGCTGGTCGGGTAATAAAATCGGACTCGTGCATGTTCCATAACATTTCTTTAAAATATGCAAAATAGTTTTATATATTTTTAAAATTTTGTATGACTGTTTTAAGATCTTCTCTTTATTAATTTAATTATGACTATTTTAAGACCTTTCTGTAAAATTGCTGCTCCGTTTATATAAATACATATATATATATATATATATATATATATATATATATATATATATATATATATATATATATATATATATATATATATATATATATATATATATATATATATAAAACGAAGAAACAACAGCTATGTATTGTACTTAAAGTTTCATACCTAACGGCAATCTCTAGCCATGAAATCAACGGCAATCAGCCATGATTGTATAGCATAATAGGTATTTCATGGCTGATGATTGCCCTTAGGCATGAAGCTTTAAGCACCATATATAGTTGTTGTTTCTTCGTTTTACTTACGGAAACAGTAAATTACTGGATGAAATTTCAGATTTAAAATGGTTAGACTACTTCTAACTTTGATAATGCTGAAAATTAAACTCCTTCAATGTAAATATTCATATTTCAATTTTTTTTTTAGTTTTGAGGTAGATTGTTTTGGATATTTTTACTTCTTCGGGTATTTTTACGGGTATTCTACAGGTATTCTACGAGTATCAAGTATCGGGCACTAAAATCAATCGAGTATAACCCAATATAAAAAAAAAAACGGTTATTTTATAACTTTTGGGTAACTACCCGAGTATTTAAATTCAGGTAATACCTAAAATAACTACCCAGTTCCGAGTTTGGGTCTCCGGTCCCCACTTTGCAATAATTTTAGCTGAAGCTAAACAAAACATTTCAAAGATATACGTTAGGGCCCAGTCGAAAATCTCGGTATAAATATAAAAAAAGGAAATCACAAATTAGCACAGCAACAAAATGTCACATTCTTACTAAGAACTCTTAAAAAGAATGTGGCGTTGTTCTTAATTATTGATTCTTAATAGTTCTTAATTTCGTAAATCGATGCTTAACCGTTTAAATATATTGGGTAAAATTGTTCTTAAAAGAAGCCCTGTATTCAAGAAATGTTTTAAAAACTTTTTGGAGAAGAATGGTTTGATTCATGTCCTTGATCGTCCAAATGCTTTCTACAATGTTAATGAGAAAATTTTTGAATTGAACTCGCACATGAAGAGAGTTTTTTCAAGGAAAAGTACGAAAACAGTTTAAAAATTCGTCAAGGCCGAAAGAAAACACCACTACCAGCTATTGCTTTGGAGCTAATGGTTCCATGCTAAAAACCATTTAGAAAGAAAATTTGTCATTTTGAAATAAGAGTTTACTCTAATGGTAGATCTTGCTTTTGTTTCTAGATCTGTCATTGGTGACGTTTTATTCACTCAAACTAAATCTGGATGGCAAAACCAACACTTTTTCAAAGGTTATATATAGAGAATCAATGAGGAATTGAAAGATGTTGCCTGTTTTCATATTTTTAGAAAATTATTATGTTCATTTCTATTAAACTAATAAAGATGGAAAAAGCGAAAACAAAATCAAAGTCTGAACCTAATGTTAAAAATGAAGTGAAGAAGACCAGCTAATATTCAATAAAAAAATCATTTTACGTTTTTATGAAATTTGGAATATTTTGAAAAGTTAAAATTAAAATTTCTTTCATTTTTTATTAGAAAAAGTGCAATAAAAGCAACTTAACTTTAATGTTCCTTAAACTTATTGCATTTTTCTTGTTAGAACTTTATTTGTGGTCATTTTTTTAAAATACCGCAAAAAACAAATTTTTTACCGCAAAAATTAGATTCGTCAGTTAACTTTGTTTTTTTGTTAAGACTGTTCAAGGTGCAGTTTAAGCAGGAGAGTATTTTGTATAATATTTTCTTTACCGCACATTTTAGCGCACGTTTTATTTGAAAAGAGCATATGATTCAAAAGTTACAGGTGCTGAAAATTTCTAAGAACGGAAAAAGCGCGAAAAAACAAACTTTTTATACTAGGTAACTGTCATTTCAAAGTGGAATGAAATACTTGTTTTCTTTGAAAACCGAGTTTTTTGTTCTTAATTGATGGTTCAAAAAGAGGTTTTAGTAACTGTCAGTTATCATCAGCGTTCTCACTGAAACTTGAAATATGTTTGATGTTAATTTGAATAACATTTATGTTGGAATTCTCAAAGTAGGAAAAGGGCCAACCTAACAACGAAATTTTGCTCATGGATTATAGTTGTTTTTTGAACATGTTGTGCTTTAAAAAAAATTTCTTTACTGATGTCATTGAAAACTTTTCGATACATTTAAATTTTCTACAATTGATAAAAGAAATTTAAGTTTAGGAACGTTCTAAAAAAAAACCTATTTACGTATAAGCCCTAGTTTCATAGTAAGTTTTATAAATGCTGTTACAGGCTAAGACGTATAATGTTTGCAGGCTAAGAAGTATAATATTTTCTTTCGCAACATTTTTTACTCAATTTTCGGAAGATAAAATTTCTCTCCTTAAAGTTTATCTAAAATGGGTTTTTTAAAGGAAGCTATAATAGAGTGGAAGTGAATAGTAAGTCTGAGATACCAATCTTATAAGATCCTCAACGATTTAGTTTCTATACACAGCAAAAAATTTAATCTGATGCTGAACTGTTCCATGAATACTTTTAGGCAGTATTAAACTTAAGTAAATAGTTTGTATTCAACTTCTGGTAAAACCTCTTAAATAAAATACGATGGCTTAATGATCCCTTTGCATAATTATACTGACAGTCTTCTGTTTCAGACAGAAGATGTCTGAAAGGTATGCGACAGGATTTTGATCTCTATGATCTCGTAAGCAAATTGAAAAAATACCATTTACTTTATACGGAAAGTTGTTGGTCAGCATTCTCGTGCTGCACAATGGCGAGACATGCAAGACAAAATGCGTAAATGAGAGACCTATCTCGTGAGCTTTACAAATAGACCCCTTTTTGTCGCATTTAGTTAAACCTAGTCAAATCAACATTCGAAGTCACTGTCATGTCCAGGATAAATCTGAAATAACCTTTTTCAGGTTAGAGGACCACTTTATACGTATATACAAGCGACGGCAGGCTTGACTCTGACTGCAGCCTTATCCACCAAAGAATAAGCTTATCTATATCTTGAAACGTCATCAAAAACCGTTAGCGCATACTTATAGGTTTGCCGAACAAATTGGTCTAGTGTTTGTAAAAGGAAGTCCGCATAATCAATTTTTGAAAATGTATTTCCGAAGTTGTTAAGCGTAACGTACTAACTGCTTTTTTTTTTTTTTTTACTGGTAAATCAAATTAGACTCCTCCTCTGCCTATTTTTAATACAACTTAAAATTAACTGATATCTCTCCCTCCTTCATAGGATGATATTAATGTATGCCTACAGATATTGAGAAAAATTCAGTTTAAAACTATAGATAAAGAAATTCTCGATATTAAAACAACAACAGAATAATATTCTGTAGTATGAAATGTCAAATCAAGATCATTTATGAGATTGTTCTTATATCTCATATTACAGAAAAAAGTTTTTTTAGTTGATTCATCGGTATACTACATGGTGGAGAGTGCCAACTTTAACAGTTCCTGTATCTGTTTTTGATGCATATGCATATGCTTCACCTTTGCTACTTTTATCATTCCATTTGTTATTGGAATGAAATGAAGCGAGGATTCAGTCATAAACTAATTAGGCTTATTTATTATATGACTAAGCATACACAAATCTGTGATATAATAGTAATTTAGATAAAACTAAAAAATGCTACCATTAAGCAATTACTAATTTATAAATTGATTGTTTCTTTGTAAAGTCAACGGTGCGATGTCTTACACTGGTAAAAGTTACAACAGATGGTTTTTTTTGTAGCATTTAACACCTAAGTTTCTGTATAAAAATAATGCTACTTAATATTACTGTTAAATCATATTAATCAAAAAACTGAACATGATAATTTTAAAAACAAAACATAATCAACACAAATATTTACTTTTTTACCACCAAAATTTCACCAAAAGTTTACTGAAGGCAACATAATTTCTCTTGAGAACAAAGTTTGACGTCATAAATATTTTTCAAATAATTATGGTTCAAATGGCGTTTCACGACTTCAAGAAACTCTTCCTGCACAACCACAAGTTACGTCTATTTTTAGATTGCTACTTTTACTTAAAATTCCTTTTGTGTTTTTGTATCAACGAAGAAATTTTGCATTTTTCTAGCATTCCTTCTGCATTTTCTAACAGCCCTTGTCTATCATCTATATTTATTTCAATTAGACCCACACCTGTGAAAGGAATTTTAATATCCATATTTTCGTAAAAGACAGGGTTAAGAAACAAACAGAAGAAAAGTAAGAGTTCTCAAGGCAGCTTCAAGTAGGATAGGGTTGCGTATATTGAGTATGTTGGGTAACTATAATATCAAAAACTATGCGTTTGATGAGACAACTTCTAATGGAAAAAAGACCTGATGACGACATGATGGTCAATTAGTTTCATGGTACTAAAAAGGAAAAAAAAAATTTTTTTTCGTTTTATTTCCTTTGGAGTTGTTATAAAACACCAATCTGAAATTGCTTAAGCGTTAACATTTTATCAAGTTATTGTACTTTTGGTTGCATCCAGCAGTTTAATTCAAAGTCTTATCGTTCTTTCCATAACTTTTTTTTTTCTTTTTTAACTTAATCTTTTATTACTAAATGAAGCTTCAAAGATGATTTTCTTACTTACAACTCTTTATTATCCTGCATCATGTGGATGTAAGTTTATCTTTCTTTACTAAAGTAATTTTATTTATGATTAATTATTAAAAACACGAGTTATGATTAATTATTAAAAAAAACACACGCACACACACGCACAAAAGAAAAACCTTCAAAAGCTCCATTTTTTAAAAAGTTAGGAGTATCTTAGAAAATGTTACTAGAAATAATTCATTCATTATTAAAAAGCTTATTGAAGGATCATCTAATTTCCTTACAGGAATTGAGTATCTTTGCTTATTGCTCATACAGTTGCTCACTAACTCCATAGAAGCAGGTTGAGCAGCCGGTTTGTTTTCAGGCATTATCTCCTAAAGAAAATCTGAAAAAGTTTTTATATAACTAATTTAGAGCAGGTTTAGTTACGGCTCTAATAGCTAAAAAATTTATGTTAATTGAATATACCGTTCAAGAGATCTGGTAGATTTAGTAAAAATTCCACAACTAGCCCCCTGATTAAAAATAAAATAAAATTAAATAAATTTTTATAAGAATATTTTGACTGCTCTTTGCCAGAAATGGAAATTATGCTATGAATGTTGTGAAAACTCAGATCTGAAAAAAATTACAGTGGAAAGAAAAAGAAAGTCAAAACGGAAAAATATCTATTTGTCTGTAATAATTAATTCATCAATGAGAGAAGATGGGAGTTTCAAGTAAACTTTCAACTTCTCAAAGCGACTTCCAATGAGCATTTTCGTGCTTGCGTCATATTTTTAATAAACTTGAAAAAAATCGCTTGCGACAGTATCTCTTAAACTTCTTTGTAAGTCATAATAATGGGAAAAGCTCGTGAGCAGCTTTTAAAAGAAGTTACTCACGAGCATTAGTTGTTATTATGAATTACAAAGCAATGCGTGAATAAAATCTAAAAAAAGACCAAGAGACGTATCAGTATTTCAATGAAAATATTCGGGGGGGGGGGGGGGAGGGGAGTATGGAGCATATTTTGTCATTAGCTGTTTTGAGACTTGATTTTTTTTAGTAGAACTTTTTATTCCCCCTTCCCCCCTTTTTCTTGCGTCACAATGATGTAAGAAGAAATAAACGCATTCTAGGATACCAATCAATAATAGATTTTTACCAACTGGTACAAAATCTCGTTTATATAAAATTAATTCAGACTTCCACACCTACATCTGTCTCGATTTATAAATATTAGAACGAATACAAAAGGGAAGACGCATTCAATAACTTTTACCAGATTAAAGCTTATTTTATCAGAAAGAAATTAACGTCTGCTGATTCCTATTTATTTCAATATGTTTAATTTGCACGTCGCGCACTTCGTTGCCTAACTGATCATTTATTCTAAATGACAGGTGTTAGGTTTTTTTTAAAACTATTATTCTGTCTAGTTCTTCTTGCGGAAGACCATTTTTTAACAAATGTAATTAAAGAAAAAGAACAAGGAGATGAAATCTTCAAACTTCGTTTGAAACTTCATATCTAAAGAAACAGCTGGTTAAACTTAATATCTTTCTCTATGCGAATAAAAATGCTCCGTTTTTAATGCACTTAACTCCTTTATTTACTTCCGTCTACGTCACGATTGAAAATGTACCATGAGTTTAGAAGGTGAAATTCAATCATTTTAATCGACTTTTCGCTTTGTTATTTGCTTCGTGTTTATGCTTTTACGCCATCTCCCAGCTCATTATTTATTTATTCGTATATTTACTTATCGTGTTAAAACATGCTTACCTTTTTTTGTATTGCGGCATTTGCATATGAAAACGATCAACAATCAATTTAAATTGTTTATTTAGTAACGCCTATATAAATCATCAAAATATTCTAAAAAAATTTAACAGAAACATTTTCTTAGGTAAAAATAAATAATCGCTTCATCAAAGATCAAAAACGCACTTAACCCAGGACGATAGATCTCAGAATTGAATCACTTCTTACTAATCAGACTTAATCGTTTTCTAAAAAAGAAATATGCATCTTTACGTAATCGCAGTTGCACTTTTGGCCGTAAGTGTCACGTCGTCGAGCGGTCTGCCATTGCAACTATCTGATTGGAAATGTTCGTACGGGTGTACAACTGATTTTGATATTTGCTCTTCGAACACTTTAACGCAAGACGATTACACTGAATGCTACCTGGATAAAGACCAGTGCCTGAAAAGTTGCATTGCGCAGGGTCTACCTTTATACAAAAAAAGACAATATACGAGCGAATAAAAAAAAAAAAAGTTGACCGTTCAAAAAAAAACATTAAAAGTTTTCTGGAATTATGGATTGTAATTATTGTATCTAGATTTTGTTTATTACAAATGTATTATATATTCCGTGTTTTGTAATACTTCGTTTTTAAATGAATACCTCTGATCTTCATGTTTGAATAAAAATAAAAACCCACATTAAAAATACTTTTATATGATCAGGTCGTTTATTTGTTAGAAGGAAATAGAAGACGATGTTACAGACTTTGTCATTTATATATATATATCTATATATATATATATATATATATATATATATATATATATATATATATATATATATATATATATATATATATATATATATATATATATATATATATATATATATATTGAAAACACAGCGAAGGATGACAACTTTGTTGGTACTTAAAGTTTCACACCGGCGAACCGGCAATCATCAGTCAAAATACATAATGAAAAAACCGTTAAAAATGTCGTTAAGATAAGAATTGTTTTTATCAATGGCTTCAAATTAGCCTTTACAGTCAAATGACGCAAGCATGTATTTATTCATGTCTACACTTACTCACCAGCTCTTGCTTTTTATTTAATAAATTTGCGGCTCTATAGATGGTAATTTCAGTTTTTTCATTTAAACATAGGGCGCATCTTCTTATGTTTGGTTGATAAGGTTGGCATTTCCTGATAATACTCCAATTAATGGTTTTCCGTTTTTTTCTTTTATGCGCTACACTTCCTTGGATAGTTTGGTGCCGTTTTTGTACCTTACAGTAATAAACGACTTAATGTGGTCTGCATACCGTAATTTAAAAGGTGGTTCACTTATACCAATATATAGTTTATCTAAATAGTTCGGAAGGTCGGAACAAAAAACAGCTTTCCCACCCAACAACAAGTCGTCTTAAAGACAAATTGAAGACGTCTCGAAATTGGTCTTAAAGATCCTAAAGTTGCCTTATTTAAGACATCTTAAAGTTGTCTTAAACTGGTCTCAAATGAAACACAGTAAGTCGTCTTGACTAAAACGTCTTGATATTATCTTATTTAACACGTATTAATGACGGCTTAAAAAGACGTGTGTGTGTGTATATATATATATATATATATATATATATATATATATATATATATATATATATATATATATATATATATATATATATATATATATATATATATATATATATATATATATATAGGGGAAAGGTGCCTATGATGGCATACTTAACTTTAACGTTGCTCTGAGTCATTACCTGAAAACTTTAAAAAAAATTTTTGACATGGGTGTTTTCCTTCTATCATGCAGAATAATAATGAACCTCAGAATTTTCACTATTTCGCTTTTTTATAAGTTTATACCATTAAAAAAAAAATGCAAGTATGCCATCATAGGCAACTAACTGCTCCTATGATGGCACACTTTAAAGAAATTAGACAAACAAGAATTTTTTTTGTTTTTTATTAATGGAAACACAACTTATCAAAAAAACAAAATTAAAAATAAATATTTGGTCTATAAGCATAGTTCACATATAAATTTTTTTCTACTTCTCTTTATGCCTGCACATAAACAATGACACTAAGATCTGCATTTTTGACAACAAATTCATGGTTCTCTAGAGTAAGACAGCGAATAAAGTTCATAACAATACAAAAATGCTGTATCAGATTCGAAATTCATTTTATTATTACTTCCTTTAATCTCCTTACTGCAGTATTTTTCTTAAACAGTCGTCTTTCTTTTTGTTTTTCTAACAAATTTTTCCTTTTCTTTATCTTTTTCTTTTGCCTTATCTTTTAATTCTTGAATATCCAGTGTGGTATTCAGAGGTCCAGTTTTTCCACGTTTTCAATTCAATTTTAGAGGGTGCTAAAGGTACCGGACACAACTTTTGTATACTAGATCTTATCCTTTCGTTGAAACAGAAGATCTAATGCTTATGGAAGCTTCTGATGGGGAGATCTCATTTCCAAATGTATTGGTTTCTCAAACTCTTGTATTTCATCTTTGTTCTTAGCCTGATCACCTTTTTATGCGCATTAAAATTTGTTTCAGGCAATTTTTTCAATTCATTTTGCAGACTTTCCTATGATGGCAACTCCTCGGTATGCCATCATAGGAAAGAGTCACCATATTTATTAAAACAAACTGTGTCTACCTTATTCTACACATAGCATTAAAATTAGTATTCTAATAAATGTACAAAGTCTGCAGATGAAATGCAAGAAAATTTTACTTCTGTATGATGTATAATAAAATTGTAATCCTAAATATATGAGAGCATTAAAACTACAACACCACATGCGAAAATTTATGTTTGTTGATTACAAAAGCATTATTTATGACGGAGGGACGAATTTTTACCAGAAGTTATGATTTACTTATATACACATGTTGGTCTAATCACTTATGCACCAAAACTAATATTTTTGGAAATATGACCAGTATGCCATCATAGGCACCTTTCCCATATATATATATATATATATATATATATATATATATATATATATATATATATATATATATATATATATTACCTTTCAGTCTCCTGCCAATACAACATAAATATATATTTATATTATTGTTTTTTTGGAAAGCAGCGTTAAAAGACACTTACCAATTATACATTTATAAAGGTGGGTTTCTTTAAAATCTCTCTATCCGCCTCTCTGTCTATCTATGTTAAAATTTATCATCAGCGAACAAAGTAATTTCTAAATTCAATTAGTTTCTCAGAAATCTGTAAAGTATAACCTAGCCATAGGCCCTTTACAGAAATAGTTCAAAATTATTTTGAATTATTAGTTGGTCTTTTGCATATAGTCAACGCAGAAATCCGGAAACATATACAATACCAGTAGCTATAAGAGGAGACTATATTTTTGATGTTACTTATGCGACTGAGAACTAAAATCGTAATTTGTTCGCTAGCAAAATTCTTGTTCTTCATTAAACTATTTTAAACATCATTACTACTCTTCCTTCCCAAGAACCTTTGATTATGCACCTATTCACAAGAATAATATCTAGTATGAACAACAGTCGATTTTAAAAATGAAAAAGAAAAGCTCTAACTTTAATAGTGTGTTCAACTGATTTTATTGTCAGACCGAATAACTTTAAACCACGCAATTCTTGTCATTCTTCCGTAAATGGATATAAAGACGTAATTAAAAACGCAATTAAGGAAGGAATTAAAGAATGGACGTATAAGAGTGGACGTGCAACTTATTACAGTTTAACTTTTTGTATTATTTTAAACTTTTATAGCATTTGTTTAATAAGACTGTTCATGATAAAGTATCCACTTCACGTACAGCAAGATAAAGAAAATTAGTTGTCGGCAAGAACAGATTTTATCATTTTTTCAAGATAAACATTTGTAAACTTGGGAACTTTTTTCGTGTAAACAAAGTCTGTGAATGATAAAATAGACCTGTAAGGATAAATTTAAAATGACTAAAAAAAAGTGTAGCAAAATATAAAAATGCTTAATTATTTTTTTTTATCAAGATCTGATTTCATTCAATTCTTTCGTCCTTCATTTGCCAGCTTAGTCCTTCATTCACCAAGCTATTTTATAATTCATTTGATAATGCAAAACCTTTTCAAAAATGATTTAAATTTATAATTATCTTACAAAATGCGGCAGATATTTCATGTTTTCGTTTTTCATATTTCATATATTTTTTCATTTATCATAAAAAGTACATAATAACCCATCAGTTTTTGTCATATAAAATTAAGGTTATATAACTTCATACTATGAAGCTTCAAGTGATAAGTATGAAGTTAAGGAGGCAGCCCAACGTACTTTACAAAATCATTTTCATATCCAATTATGAAAAATACAGATACTGTGTTTTGACGTTGTACAGCTGAGCTGGTAAATCATATTATGTTAATAATAAATTCTTAGTTATTCTTGTGGTTTGCCATAAATTGGCTTTGCTAAATTCCTTAAAACGTGACAAATTATTTTTTATTTCTTGTATTCATTTTACGTATAAGTTATTTAACCATAACTGTATATATTTCTGTTGTTGAACGTCTCGTTAAGATGTGCTAAAGACATCTTAAAATGATTATTCTGAAAGACGTCTTGTTAAGATATCTTACGGACATCTTAAACTGGTTGTTCTGACAGACGTCTTGTTAAGATGTCTTGCGGACGTCTTAAACTGGTTATTCTGTAAGACGTCTTGTTAAGATGTCTTGCGGACGTCTTAAACTGGTTGTCGGAAGATATCTTAATGAGGTGTGGAAAAGCCGTCATAAACACGTCTTTAACTAGTTGCAGACATCTAGACGAGTTAAAGATAAGTTACATACGTCTTAAAGTCGTCTCATGTTGGGTGGGTTGTATAGTATATTTTCAGTCAGGCAAAGTTGATTTAGGGGACAATTCAACCTGCTGATACAATTGCAGGATTTCCTAATCTTTAATTTCGTCGATGATTTTTTGGTTATGCCAGTTTATTATAGATTTTAAATTCGGCATGCAGCTATAACTAACTTTTAATGTGTTTCTGTTGAATATCTTGTTCAAAATATGTTTTGTTAAAAAATGTTTGTCTACCAATTCAAGAAAAGATTTGCCAACTTTTGTGATGACTTTTTTTGCTAAACGGTGGCTTGAACCATATTACGCTCTCAATTATATTTCTTTCTGGTATTATTAGGAGTATGATTAAATTATATATATATATATATATATATATATATATATATATATATATATATATATATATATATATATATATATATATATATATATATATATATATATATATATATATATATATATATATACGTTTTACATGTTTAAATGCAGTTAGAAGAAATCCAAAAACTAGTCGAGCAACAGATAACGAGATAGGTATTGTTAGTCGGGATTGGTTAAAACATGCGAGTGATCGGGACGGAGGGAGACAACAATGCACAGTGGGCTAATTTTCAAAAAAGCTGGCCAAAAGTCAAAAAAAAAAATCACTATTGTGATTTTATTATTTTGAAACTACATAAACAAAGCCCTGTTGCATTTAATTGTATAAGAAAAAATTGTATAAATTTTAAAGTTACCTAAATCTACGCAGTTAAACATCTGTTATTAAAAACACTTAATAGGCATTTTAAAAACAAAAAAAAAAAGTGGTCAAATAAGTATCGTTTACAAAAAAGTGATTTATCGTTACTAAAAAACTAACTATGGACGATACTATTCAAGGTATTTATATAATATTTTAGTAAAATGTTTTATATTATTTCTCTAAATTTTATGCGAAAAGTGCGAACAAAAAAGTACAGAATAAAGTTTATTTATTTTCTTTAACCTATTTTTCAAGCATTGAAAAAGTAGTGAACCCGCGAGATTCCGCTTAGTTACAATTTGGATGTTGTTCATAAAAGTGTATTCTAAAGATTGATTAAAAGAAAAGGCACCTATTTTTGCCTATTACTTCATTAACTTATATTGTGTAGTGCTAGTCGTGTTTTTTAGTAAACAAAATGGCGGTGTTTTGTTTTCTTTACAAAATCAGTCAAATTGTATATAGATATAGTTATTATGTTTCTTGAGAAACTGATTTTCTTAAGTGCAATAAAACTACAAAAAAATGAGTAGCACACATGGATTCGCTTTTTTGAATGTTTTTTGCATCTTGGGTATAAACTTGGAATAAAAAAATGGCAAGCACGTTCTGACATTGAAAAAAGTATAATATTACAAAAAAAATTGTTAATCCAGAATGCTTTTAAGCTGCAGCTAGGGTTAATAGTTGATCGACCGAAACCAGGATGCGGTAATACAAATGACGGAAATACAGCTCGAAGATTTTTTAAAAACTCACAAGTGTCTGCTGATATTCTAGGAGTGGATTTAGAACTAATAAATCGGTTTCATGTAATTTTACAGGTATTATCTAGTGGCTTTCCAATAGACGCAGACAAACTCGATAACTATTCTACCGAAACTGCACTAGTTTTTGTTGAAAAGTATCCTTGGTACAACATGCCTACAACAGTACACAAAGTACTTATTCATGGAGCCTTAATAACAAAAACAGCAATACTACCCATAGGACAACTATCTGAGGATGCACAGGAATCGAGAAACAAAGACTTAAAAAAAATATCGCGAAGATTTCTCCAGGAAAAATTCCAGAAAAAATACAATGCATGACGTTTTTTGCAGACTTCTGGTTTCATCAGATCCTGCAATATCTTCACTTTTAAAATCTCATGCAAAAGTTAGCAGATCTTTGTCTTCTCAAGCTTTACAAATGTTATTACCTCCGGAGATTAACGAAAACTCTGAAACTCATTCGTCTGTGATTGAGTTTATCAACAATATTTCAACAATAAATGATTCAGATGACAGTGGTGATTTATTTTAAAGTAATATAAATGAAACAATTATGATAAATGATGCAAATAAAAGTTTTCCTTGTTTTCCTTGAACAAATAAATAAGTAGAATAAATAATGAATTTTTCAATTTATTTTTTTTAACATTGCGGCATAATAATACAGTCATAATACATTATATATCGGTATTATATATAATGTTTATATATGTAATGTAAATAATACATTAGTCTATTGAACTTAAATGTCGAATTAGAACTAATTGGTGAAATACGAAAGCCCAAAGGCATTTCTAATGATTAATGTTTTTAAAACACCGCCATTTTGGATCTACCATTATTGAATTTTGGTACACTTATGTCAAATTCAAAGTTGGGGATTCAAAAAAATGCTTTACAGAAATTTTCCATTAATTATAATCATTTTTTGACTTTTGGCCAGGTTTTTTGAAATTCCGCCCATTGTGCGATGTGCCGACCGTGCAAGTCAACATTAGCTTATATTAACTATAATGTAAGTCATCTATAATATATATATTATAAAAAAATCGTTTTTATTTTTTCCTTTAAACGAATAAAATGTGGATATATTTAAATTAAATTCTTTTTAAATTTTAAAGATTGCGATTCAAGCAGTTGATACAAAATTAAAGTCTCCTTGAGCTATTTTGCGACAACTTTGATGGATTTTTTTTTTTTACATAGCTCCATGGGTATTGTGCTAAATTCATAATAGCAATCAAATCACGTTTTCATTCAAAGTTAGGCGGTCTTTTTTTTATTCGACTTCAAAAAGATCTTGCTTTTGGTATGTCGATAAACTAGTGTGTTTAAACAAAGTCCAGTTCATATATATGAACGGGGCAAGAATATTAATATTGTGCTTACTCAAGGCCGATGATCAATTTGGTGCCCAACCGACTTCTTTATCCAAAGTCGGCTGTTTCACTTCTTTTCAAAAGGCACAATAATGTCAATGTGCCGACGTCGGCAAAATACCATTTTCTGGACGTCGGGCCATTTAGATAAGGCCGACGTAGAACCGGTGATCAGATCGCCGACTAGCCGATGTAGGGCCGATCATAACAAAGGTATCTAAAAGACATCGGCAGGAAGTTGATGTGTTATCTGGGTAAGTGTCCTGCCATATATTAATTTTATTTGCTACGCTTAGAGCTATCTAATAGGTTATTCGACCCAAACTCTTTTGGAAACTTCATCCCCTATCTCCATAGCTTAACATATTATAAGGGCAAAAATGATATGAGATTTTGGTTGAGTATATTTACATTATAAGTTTAACATACAAAAAAATAATGCTTTAAATACAAACACCTACAAACATATTTCAATAAACTAGAAAATTTATTTATCAAGCAAAGCTGTGAAAGTAAAATAGCAACCAATTGGTTGCTGTCTAACTTTTTGATTTATTATTTTACAATTTAAGACATTAAATTAAAGCTCATGAATCAGATTATCAGGGGTTCGGGTATTATCAGAGGTTTGGTCACATTATCATTTAGATACAATTGCATGAAAGTGGGTCCTGCCTCATTTTGCTCGGACAAGTCTTCGGGATGCATGTACACAAACAAGTATCTTTATTCCAAGGCTTATAAGAAGGACATGGTCTTACATCGGAACATTCACATCCGCAACTTACCAAAGACCACTAAACAAAAATCATTTTGTAATCTTTTGAAATTTGAATAAAATGATGACTTACGATAGTATAGGATGTTCGAAAAGTAACGCACAGCTTTAACATAAGCTAGCAACATGAAAAAATAATCAAGTTGCATTTTATTTCAAAAACACAACTAAATTATGAATATTTGTAGTTTATAAAAGATACTCGAAACGGTCTCCATTTTCTTTTACAACAGATTCCAAACGGGCCACCAAATTGTCGATGACTGTAGCCGTTTTTTCTTGTGAAAGGTTTGGTATTGCTTGCTCAATGCCATTAACTAATTCTTTTTTAGATTTGGGCTGATTGCAATCATATACTTTTGCTTGCAACTCTCCCCAGAGCCAGTAATCGCATGTATTGAGGAACGAGGAGGCCAGAATTGTTTGAAATGTCTGCCGATAACTGGATTTTTACCAAACTGATTAAGAAGAAATTATTTGACACAGTTAAAAATATGGATGGTGAGCTATCCATATTTTTAACGGTGTCAAACAGCTTCCGTTAAAAATATGAATGGTGAGCCATCCATAACGGTTTCTTCGAATTTATCAAATAATCCTTTCATGCTGTGTGTGGTGAATGGATCTTTTATTAAACTACGTAGTTGTTTGAATTTTCGAAATGCTGCTGTTATACTTTCACCCCACTTCCATAATAGCATTAGATGATAAAAATTCTGTCTTCCATAGAAATATTGTTCATAACTGTATTCTCAAAAATAGCAATCTACAACATAATATTCATTCTTATATATGTTTAAAAAAAGAACATTCTAGAAATATTCCCATTGGTTAATTAGTAACAGACAATTGAAGTTGTGCGTTATTTATTGAACGCCCTATATATCGGATCACTAAATTTGTGATAAATATGTACATTATATTGACGCTCATGAATATTATATTTTACTTAACAAATATTATATTTACCTTTGTAAATTATTTGATTTTATTGAATGATTTAATATACATAATATATTATAAGATATAAAGTATTTGATTATAAAAATATTATGTTTGCGTTTAGAAATAATCAAAATCAATTGGATCACTTACTTGCTTTCTAACTGGACACACATCAGAATTTCTTGTGCAGGAACAACTGCAGCTATCTCTGAAGTAAACCTGACCAGGTAAACAATCTGAAGCTTTTACACGACACTCTTGCTTGCAACTTTTTGGTTGAACAGTGGTTACTGGCCTCAGCTTATAATTTGTTCCTAAAAAAAATATTTTTGAGAACAGATGTTTACTGCGATCAGTGTTAAGAAAAGTTCAGAGACTTACCATCGTAAGTGATATCCATCACATAACTTGTGATATTTGTAAATTCGTCTGGCACGCATTGATACAATAGAGACTTCGTGCCACAACCACTGCATTCATTCATTTCAATGCAAGAAGGAAACGTAAAATACCCTGGCTTGTACTCAAAATCAAGAACCCTTTTGCGAATTCCGCATTCAAAATCAGTTAACTCTAAAGGTTAGACATATATGAAAATTTGAGAGTTCTTTTCATGACCCATGATGAACAAAAAGATTACAACTGTTTGAAAAAAAAAAAAAAAAAAAATTGATTAAAAAAAATGGTCAAAAAAAAAAAAATTCACAAATATTTACCGATGGTTGTAGAATCCATCTTAAGTCCTGGGCGAGGTTTCAAGACAAAAAGTTTTCGATCAGTCGCAGAACTAGTCTCTAAAAAAAAACACACACACACACACAAAAATTGAAACATTGTTCATGAGTTTGAATAAAAAAAATTTTCTGCACGGAGATTTACACAAAACGTATGGATTTAAATTAAGAACAATAATAATTGCACCCAAAAAATTAGACTGAATTGCACAGTAACACTAAACATCGAATATTTAGAGAAAAGGATGTTAAAATTTTCTGAATGACCTAAATGCTAATTATATCGTTAATGAGAAATATTTACCTTTTTCTTGGAGAAAATCTCGAAGTCCATAGACGCTAAGGACATCATTAAGTGAATTTGCAGCGTTCAACTTTGGTATTATCTGCATAATATAAAAACTTAGGTCAAAAGAGAATCGCAGCTATTGAAGTCTTAGCTGCAATTTCTAAAATTGGAAGAGAAAATGGGGGAGTTTATTTTGAACTTTTGAGAAGTAATCAGGGTCAGAAATTGTTTTGCCGATAAAAAGATTAAGGTTGCTTCGAAAAAAAACACAAGTTTCCTACCTCATTTTGCTTATTTGCTATTTCTGATTTTGTTAAATATCGTTCGGTATTTTGATCAATATTCTCATTCGTCACTTTGTCTTTGCAGGTTATCTCACCGATATTTATGAAAAGAGAGGCAAGAAGAACTGTAAAAGCTGTTTTCATTTTTTGTGTCTTTAAAAGCCAGTAAAGGAATTAAATGATTTAAAGATGATCGAAAAGATTATTGCAAAGTTATTTTATAGCAGCAAGAACCACCACTGCGATAAGTCATGTCATAACTGTGATAATTCAGTTGTGAATTTATTGATAACATAAAAACAAAAGTGATATTTATGTACTTGTGGCTTTAGGGGTTGATGTTGTTTAAAGATCGTGCTGTTGCTTTCGCGCTAGCTATCTATAGCAGTGCAACAGCGCAGCTCACTGTTCTTTTTCTCCTGATTCTAAACAATGTTTGTTCATAAATATGAACAAACATTGTTTACATGATGAAATGTTCATGATTTATTTATCTGATAATATTTTCATGATTCTGAATGAGGTTTGTTTATGGTTAAATTGATTAATTTGAGATTTTTTTTTTTCGATTGCATAGATTGTATAATCTTTCTTTAAAAAAGTTTTTTATTTTTTAAACTTACATTTTCAATTTCAAAATCAGAAAAAAATACTGAAATTGAAAATGTAAGTTGAGTAAGTTTCAGAATCTTTTAACTGAACTCTGAGCCACTAAACTTGTATGTTGGCATTTGCATATGCATGTTTGCATCCATGAGGCTTTGATATAGACTTTAATATAGGCTTTGATGGAGACTTTAAATGACTTATTCAAAAATTCCTTTTAAGTCTTGATGAAATTAGAAAATGTTGCTCATCATCAACTACTTTTTGATAAAAATTAAAGTAAAACTTTAAATCATTTTTTTCTTTCTTCACTTGCGTTAAATATAAAAACTGCCAAAAATATTTTGGAAATTTATCAAAAAGAATTTTCTTTATAAACATTCTCCATTCATATTAAACCGCTATATACTAATTCAACACCTATCTAAGGAAATATTAAACTGACCTTATTAACTTGTAAAGTCAAAAAATAAATGGAAAACTGTTTCTTTTTAAGTTTGAAATTTTCTCCCTTAAGTTCTCCTATATAAACCAAACCAAAAAACTATATAAACCAAACCAATCTTTATCTTCGCTTGAAACAATTTCAACAGCTCCTTCTTCTTTATCATCTTCTGCTCTTTATCATTATCATTTAAAAAATCTTTGTCTTCATTTTTATTTTCATCCGTTCTTTATTTTTTTTCATCTTTATTGTCAGAATATTTCTCTTTTTTTTTTTTTTGCCACTTTCATTATCGTCACGACAGTATATCGGATTGTCATAGCTGTCGATAAATAATTTAAATTTAACTAACAAAGACAAATGTGTTTTGGATTTTTTTCATTTTTGCTGTTAGATGTCAAAAGAACTTTGAAGAACAACACATATACCGATAATTTTGGGGAAACAACGCCCGAAAAAAACGTATTTCTAGTTAAATAATATATTGATACTGCATTACAAACTATTTTTTAGTTAAGTACGCACAGAGAATCATCTGAAGATTTTAATAAAAAAGAGTTAATTAGTATCAGAGTTTTGCATAACTTTCATCGCAAATATATTCTAATTACGTGCGTATAAACTATACCACCATTGTGGAGGACAAACAAACTTAAATACGTAGAGGATTAATTTCTAAGCAAAAATAAGTTAAATAATGTTGTTTATAGAGCAAGTTTTATAAACATCTATAACATCTTAAAAATAACTTTTCTGATAACTTTGATAGCTATCCTAATAGGTACCTTGAGAAAGTGAAACATCTTGTATTAAAACTAAAAAGTTTTTATTATGCTGCCCTTTAAATTTGAATTCTTTTTATGTTTTAGGTAAATTCTTAAAGAATAAGTATTAATAACCTTGTAATTACATAAGTATTAATAACATTATAGTTTCATAAGTATTATTAAGCATTTCATCCATGGGTTCTTTGAGAAAGATCAAAAGTTATGCGTGTGCACATTGCAATTGCATGACCAGTTTGGAGGAGAGCTGCTCGCATACTGGAGCAATCCTATTTTATAAGTATACAGTTTATTTAAGAAATTAAAAAAACTTTTACTGAGGTGAAAGCATAGTGTTTACAAGTTGAGATCAATTTTAATTTAGTCCAGCCAATGTATTTAAAAAGTCAGCCACGTGGAATGAAAACATTGAGAAAAAAACAATACAAAAATACTGTGCAAAGTGTAAAATTTTAAATTAACTCTGAATATTGAATTGATAGTTTTTGATTTCTTTCTATTTTTATCAAACAAAACTTTTAAAAAAAGTTTCAAAGGAACCCGAAATATTACAAAATTAGGTGGTGTGATTTTTGCCAAAACAGTAACTCTCCAAAATTGTGTAAAAGTAGCAGTAAAATGATATCGTTACATTAAAAAAAATTTTAATTTTTTTAATGTAACGATATCATTTTACTGCTACTTAAATTTCACGATAGTTTTTTTCAACTAGAATCACTAAATATTTTTCGGTGAACAGTCAATGGAGTGTATTTGTATCCAGGGGTCTTTTACAATAATGGAAATACAAACATAAAAAATGCTGCAACTTGGGATTACCGGTATAATATTTGCTTGAAGGCAAATTAGCAGGTAAATTTCTCCAGAGAAAAACGTTTTCTGCTAAATTGAAAGACTTTTTTTAACAGATCCAATTGTTTTGTTTTTTTTCAAAGGAAGATTTTCAGTACTAATTCTTTTCCTATTTTATTATCACTTATTGCATGTGGCAATTGCGCTTCCGAAGTCAGTCTTTGTAAGAGTTCCAGTTTTCAAGCCAAACTTGTCCGGGTTAACTTTCCAGTTGAAGTCCAGGTTTTTAAGATTTACTATAACGTGAATGAAAATAGGATTTCGTCTGTTTTTAACTCTTTCAAGAGTCTTTCTCTGATTTCTAGTTCACAGAAAATTAGTTTCTAGTTTGGCTGATTAACTCAAAACAAAGTCAGTAAGCTTTGCAGCAAAAAGAAAGTATCCTCTCCTGCAGAGTGGCTTATTAAAGTACTACTGGCCCTAGTACTTTAATAAGGTTATTAAGTTTCGCAGCTTTATTATTCAGCTCAAATTAAAACCTTACTAGGTCAGTATCTTTATTGTTTTTCCCTTCATCTTCATCTTTAAAGTTCTTCCTATTGATCATTTTCCACGCTTCCCGCATTTTAAATTTCAGCTCAACTTTTATTGTTATAAAAATCATGAGAGACTGCTCAATGATATGAATATATTCCTTATTTCTTATCATTTTTTCAATGACTTTAACCACTTCAAGCTATTTACGACCAATTATCGAATATTTTATGGTCTTTTGGAAATTTTGTACCCTATAAGTAGAAAATGTATTGATTACTTTTTGGCAAATTTAAAATGGTATTCCATTACAAGGAATGAGTGGATCCTTCATGGATTTTAAGCACAATATAGCAAAGAAAACACTTGGCTTCATGTGTTTCCCTTGATCGCAAAATAGTAAGACTTCACTTTTGCTTTACAATTCCTGGAATAAAATTTTTCCTTTTTTGTTGCTAGTATCTCAACAGCAATTGTATTTATTTAATTGTGGCCACCCCTATTTGATAAATAGTTTTATAAGATCATAATTTTTTTAATTTCGAGATAAAGTTTAATGTAAAAATTGTTTATCGATATTTGTCCAAAGCTTAACCTGTATAAACTAATTCAGATTAAACAAATATTTTTTGACGTCAAAAATGCTGATACGTCATAAACTGTGTGTAGTTTATTTTCGTTTAGTTAAACAAAACGAGGGCAGCTATAAACATCATTAAAGTAGCTGTTATAATATTTACTAAGTTACAAAAGCTGAAAAAAAAATGTCA
Source organism: Hydra viridissima (assembly GCF_058129835.1). Classification (NCBI taxonomy): domain Eukaryota; kingdom Metazoa; phylum Cnidaria; class Hydrozoa; order Anthoathecata; family Hydridae; genus Hydra; species Hydra viridissima. Next base: position 23,908,543 of record NW_028324301.1, on the reverse strand, counting down.
ATACCAGGATTATTACACAAGTGTGATATATAAAAAAAAAAAAAAAAAAAAAAAAAAAAAAAGATAAATATATAATAAATGAAATATTTTTAACTTATTAAAGGTATTTTAAGAAAATATTTTTCCAAATAGTAAAATTGAAATTGAAATTAAATAAATTGATGAAAGTATCTGAAAATATTTGTAAATCAAAAAATATTTTTGATTCAAAATGATTTTGAATAAAAGAAACTTTACTTTAACCAATCCATCTCTTACTTAAATCATCTTTAACTTCCATCTCTTGTTTGCGCAGGCTCCAGGTGAAACCTTCTGCACACTTCTGTAAAATAAGCAAAGAGAACATCCATTTAGTAGATAACTCTTGATACCGTTAAGCAATTACAAACAACGCTAAAATTCTAATGAAACATAACAAAAGGTGGTTGCCACTGTTTGTAATTTTAAGGAAGTATAAAACCTGATATTCTTGATCATGTTTCTAATCAAAAAAAAATTTTTATGTTGCTATACAAAGTTCATTTTTTTAAAGTCATTTGTTTGGTGTCAGCCGTTATTTTTAGCAGTAGAAAAGCTCTGTTATTCAACATATCCAATCAATTTTAAATGATGAAACAGTTTGTATAAGAGACACGTAGCTGGTAGGGATCAATATACAGTAACTCCTGGCGGATGATAACAATTACATCCCAAATGATTCGTACCTTGGTACCAGACATTGAACTGGGTACCAAACTGTTTTTTTTGTTAAAATCACAACTAAACGAAAGAATATGCATTTGGTATTGTTTTATATTCAAACTTTTGGTATGTAATCTTGTTATTACAAAATTTTTAAAAATTGTAAAAAGAATTTACGTTCCTTTCTTTTTTTCTAATCATGATAAAAGGAATTTATATTCCATTCCGTTTCGATCATAATCGAAGGGAAAACGAAAGAAATAGTAAAAATAATTCTTTAGTTTAACCCGACTTAAGCATATCACATATTCGATCAAAGAAAAGTACGTGACAGCAGACACACCACGTGAATACACATGTACCATTGCATGAAAAACAAGTTATTCTCATCATAAATGTTTAAAATTGTTTTTCGCGACCAGAAATTCAATTGAAACTTTTCTTGATAAATGGTGATAGTTCAATTAGTAAGACACGCGACAGTTCTATATTTACTTTATGATTTTTACGAACAAGTCGAGACCAGAGACAAGCGCTAATTATAAGATAACTGGTAAAACCTGTTTTAGAAAGCCGTGACTAAGCGGTAAAAAGAAAAACATTGACGAACCTGAAAATAAAACTCGTTATTTATATTTGAACAGCACTTGGTTTCAAGTAACATCTGCGGATATATGTAAAAAGATCGGTTGAGAAAATCTTGGAGAGTAAGAGAGAGAGAGAGAGAGAGAGAGAGAGAGAGAGAGAGAGAGAGAGAGAGAGAGAGAGAGAGAGAGAGAGAGAGAGAGAGAGAGAGAGAGAGAGAGAGAGAGAGAGAGAGAGAGAGAGAGAGAGAGAGAGAGAGTAAATGATATTTTCATAGAGAAAAAGAAGATTTAAAGTTAGAATAGTTTTTACTTATATAGACGCTTAGACCATAAGTCCAAAGGTGGTAAGATAATATTTTTGAGTGATTTTTGATTGCATTATTTATCTGTAATTGTAAATATCAAAGAATACACTTGAGTTAAATATTTGAAGTATTTGTTAGGTGAAACAACTTCTAGTTAGTAAGTATCATTAGTAAGTACCATTATCATTTCATTTATATTTCGATTGAGCAATTGCTATATCGTTGTTAATAATACTCAGATTTTGTTGTTAAGCTTTACGTAGGTCTAAATTGTTAGAAGTCTAGGAGTCTACCATTTACACTAACCATACATGAACAATACACGAACTATACACGAACCACAAACATACACCCACATAAGACTGAGGGGAAACCACCACTCAAACACCCTAAAGTAACCAAACAATGCAAACTCATTCTCCTTTGACTAAACAATATCTCCGTGCTTAACATGCAATGGCCGCGCTCACAAATCACCGCCCTAAACACCATCACCGCGCCACACATTAAAGAAAAGTTCCTGTCCTCAAAATAAGTTGACCAAACTATTGTTATAACTTGTTGTATACAAATTTAATGTTTAAAAATTAAAATTTGATTTTTAAATTTATACTATTTGTGTGTTTAACTTATGTAAGAGTAATTGAGACATCTTTTCTTACCTTTCGTAGTAACTAAAATTTATAAAAAGGTGAAAGAAAAAAAGTTGACAGTGACCGTTTAATTAGCTGCAAAAACAAGAAAAGAACACAATTATGAAAAAACCGTGGAATACTTGAGATCTTTAGCCTTTCCAGACGAAAGGAAGAAAAAGTGTAAACATCAAAACAAACCTTAAAAGACAAAGCCAAAATTTTTAATTGGCAATAAATGATGCATTAAAAAACCTAAAAACCCCCGTTGTTGCTGATTGATTTTTAAAGTGGGTTGAAGCAAAATATATTTAAGGGAAAAATCTTGAAGAGACAGCTAAATTTTTATATGAACTTATATGCCGCTATAACTACGCAATGGTTCAAATTAATTATCAAAATTGAGAGCTTAACAATAAAGTTTCTGAAACTTTGTTAACCTCATTACAACTTTCCAATGTTTAACTTCAGTTTGCCATTCACAAGCTGAAGTTAAACATAGTAAAGTTGTAGCGAGGTGAAACAAAAGTCTAATTTTGAAATTCAATTAATCAGCGTTCTATGCTTTGATTCCTGAATGAAAAACAAGTAAATTGGCTCCATTCTCCAGATTATACAATTACTGCATTTCAGATTGCACGCATAAATCAACAGAGTCCGGTTCATTTAAAATAATGTATGTTTTAGAGATGAAGATTTAGTTTATAATCTCAAAAAAGCTGGTAGAAAAGGAGATAGAGGCAAACACCTTTAGGATACCCCACGTAAAGTTGTCAGGACATTTGATAATAAAGGACTTAGAAGCTGTAAAAGTTGTAGAAGTTCTTGGTAACCAAACAAATCCTTTCACATACCCACTAATAGTAAATAGAGATCAGCCAAGTGTTGCTTCTTAAAGATCATTCTCCTTCCGAAATACTTTTTCAAGAAATATTTTAGTATAAAAAAAAAAAAGTTATATTTTGAGAAATACTTTAATGTTGATAATATTTAAGGCGATGACTTTTGTCTATTTCAAGCTTTAAACCAGGAGGTGTGTCTTTGGTAAATAATAAAAACTTTTATAAAGACTTTTACATTATACTACGTTAGTTCACAATCTTCACTCTTTTGAAAACACAGTATAGAAGTTGGTTTAAAGCTGTGTCGTTTAGTTATTTCTTCCTGCGACACTAGGGTCAGAAATCTTGTTGCACCCCCTCTTCCGATTGAGACGCTGGGGCTGTACCTTTAAAATCGAACATTCGTGGTCAAAAAAAAGACGTTAGGTGAGTAGACTCATACACGAATGATAGCGACTCTATAATAAGTCTATGGTTTTTTAAAAACTTAGTTTCATGGGGAAATAAACATTAAAATTATTTACTTCATTATGAAATTAAATAAAATCCACTGGTTTAGTTAGCAGTTTTAAAAAAAAGATAAAAAACTGTTTGATATCAAAAAATTACAAAAACAAGCCACCAAAAAAACTATTTCATTGACGCATATTGTTTTCATTAATCTGCAAAAAAAATTCAACTAATCAAAAGTTTGACGAATGTATACGATTATTTATTAGTTCTTCTCTAAGGGAACATTTAATTTCTCTCGATCACTTCAAGACGGATTAGGAGATGTTTTTGTTAATAGACATTTGTTAAATGTCGCCTTTTTATTCCATTTGCACAAATTTTTACCTACCTTTTCGCACGATAGATGTTTATAAACGCAATCTTCAAACGGGTTATTCCACGTGACGTTCCACTTGCAATCGCTTAGTTCATCACAATAACCATTTATACAGGTCGCAATCTTACAACCGCAATCGTATTTTCCACGCATACCTTCAATTATTTCCGCAGAAAGCTGACTCCATTTCATGATGAACTCACAACTATTGATTTGGAGTTTTCCGTTAACAAACTTTCCTGTTAATAGATAGTGTTTCCCAATTTCCAGTTGAAGACCGCAGCTGCTTTCATGCGCTGGTATGTAAATTGACGCACTTTCGTGTAGGTTCCAGTGGTGCTTTAATTTTACGCCTTTTAACACAGAGTTTATCAGAGTCTTGTAAACAATATGATGAGGCATGGGAATCCCCAATTTTAAAAAGTTATCATTTATATGCCCACTCTTTATTGTTTGGTTCGAAAGAATCCTGGCTTTTATTGCTAAAAATGAAAAGGAAATATTTACTGTCACAATATGTCTTTTTTTTATTAAAAGATGGAAGAGCCATCTTGGTTTCGGTAACATATAGTTACTTATAATTAACTTAATAGTTAATCATAAGCTTAGAATAAAAACTGTTGATCAGTTTATAAAAAGTTCATTTATCATTAACATTTATCAACACAATTTATAAATTGACATGGAAAGCTTTTTTAACATTTTTTCGTAGCCGTAAATTCATTACATTTACTGTTAATTATCATAAAACGAACCAAGTTAATGATCACTCTAAAAAGGTTTTTCTGTTTAACTTACCGAAGTCAGTTTTACAAAATGCGGTTTGTGGATGGATTGGCTTACAAATGCAACATCCAACACTTTTTATTGATGAAAACGTTAAAAATACAACTAGGATAGCAACAGATGGATCCATCTTGGTTTTAGTTGTTTCTTCTTTGTAGAAAGGAACCAGTTAACTTTTTATTTGTGGCGCAAGCTTTTATATGCGGATATAAGTTAATCTTATTGGTTATTTGACTTGTTCAATAGTAAATTATTTTTCAAACCAAAGATTGACTGACAGCATACTTTCTTTAAAACAAAATATTTTGCATTTGGCAAGCAAGTTTTAGATGCCGATGATAAGGCTGATTACTGTACGTTAATTGTCCAAAACGTGTCATCGGTCATTTCTATTTTTAAAAGATCTGTTTTAGCAATAATAATCACTGTGGGTATGACATATTTTTAACATTTTTGCCAAATCATATATTTACAACTTGTTATGTGACTTAGCTATGAAAGAGCAAGAAGAGGGAATGAAAAAACAACTGCTTTACTTTAAATTACCATAAATGCTCAAATTTAAAAGTGTTTGAAGATGAAACACGAAGCTTGTCCAGCATTTACATTATTAAATTTTTGAGTTAGAGAAAAGTTTTCACTGTGAATGGTGTTTCCTTTCTGATTTTGAAAAGTTAAAATTTTGTACAAAATTGATAAATATAGGAGTTCTTTTTACTGATAAGTAAAATGATAACAGTAAAATAATATTATACTCAAAAATAAATATTAGCTATAATAATAGCTTTGTATGAAAGAGCACCTGTATCCGTTTAAAAAGCTATATTTTTGGAAATATGTGATATCAGGGTTTAATCCTATCACGTTGCCAATTTTAATTTGTTGGATTGGTGTTTAGCAACACAATTAAAAGACGAAAAACAATTTGATGTTGACAATTAATCTGTTTTTAGTAACCAATAACAACCTTAGCTTTCCATTTTTTAAACTTACTTAAAAAATTCTCAATCACGCCTTAAGTTATTTTACTTTCTAACTTATTTTTTTAGGTTTATGTTTGTTGGATAAAGTTAACAGAGAATTTTTTGCTTGAAATATGGTGCAGCAAGCTTAAGCACGTCCAAACCCACAAAAAATTTGCATCTTGTAACGAACAAAAAATAAAAAATGAATTAAGTATGCTAAAGTATTTAAAACTCGATTCTTTACCTGGTAAGAAACAGGTAATAAAAAATGGAGCAAGGCAACTGGCCTTAAAAAAATCTTTTCGAAAATTATTCGAAATGACGCGAAATTGCGAGAAAAAGACTTATTGCTGTTATAACCAAGATATTGGTTGAGAAACGATCCCAGCCGGCATCTTCACGTTGTTTTAACGTTGATATTTGGTTGAAGCGTTGTTTCAACGTTGGTTAACCAAATCTCAACGTTAAAATAACGTTACTATTTAAACATTGCTCAGTAAACGTTTTTTCAACGTTATTTCAACGTTGACAAAAAAACTCCGTTTTTAAATAACTATTCGTTGTGTTGGTATTTAAAGTAAAATAAGTAAAGCCCAAAAAGTAATTGAAATAATCTTTTAGTATGACACGAAATCGGTTAATAATCTTTAAGTACGACACGGAATCGGAAAAGTTTCCAATAATAAAAGTTAAATTCTCTTCTGGTATTACATCTATTTCTTAAAGTTATTTTTTTTAAATTAGTGGGCTAAGAGAAAGAGCTGTTACAACTTTTTCATTTCCACAGAAAGCAAACAGGATTGTGAAAATTTTGAGTTCACAACCACAGAAGAAAAAAGTGACAATGAGGATGTTGATTTTCTTCGAAAATATAAACAAAGAAAATATAAACAAAGAGAATTTCCTGGTTATTTTCCAAGTAGGCATTAGTTTATATGCTGGAATTATCATACATACATACATACATACATACATACATACATACATACATACATACATACATACATACATACATACATACATACATACATACATACATACATACATGCATACATACATACATACATACATATATATATATATATATATATTAAGTTTATTAAAAAATCATATATACATTGTATATATGATTTCATATATACAATGACATGTTATCATGTCGTTGTATTTATGAAATATATATTTTAATGGTTTGTGTAACTTAATTTTACTTTCAATTTATAATTTTAGAGTCAAAAGTTGATGCGTATGGAAAGAACCTAAACTCACCTTGCCAAAAGTTTTTCCAAGAAGATATCAATTCTTCTTTTCAAGATAAAGGTTATTGTCTCATTAAATTTATTTAATTAATTTAAAATAACATTGTGTTATTTTAAAAAAAAAAAAGGATACAATTATAATATAAAGTGTAATATTCAACTGATAGTGATACAAAGTGTTGACAAAGCTTTTTTAATCTATGTGTTTTAAGTTCAATTTGTATAAAGAAATTAGTTAAAAACAATTTACCACACAATGAAGTTAAGAAAAATAGAAATAAACTACAGAAATTAGATAAAGTTGATAAGTTTCCAATGTCTGAAGGCAGTATGATATTTTATATTTTAAAGTAAATTTTTATTTAAATTTATTTTTTTTTGTAGAAATATAAAATTCATATAAGATTTAAAAGTTTTAAAAACTGAAAAATTTCTTTACTATGCAAATACTAAAATTATTTTGTAAAACTTAACAAAATTTGTAGAGTTTCAAAAGAAAGTGTTGTATCTACTTACCAATGTAAGAAATGAGATGCGAAATCAAAACAGTGACTGAGCCTGCTTCTAATAGTGAATTTGTAAGCCAAATAAGGGTTATTTTATCAGAAGTGGAGTTCACTGAAGTGGATAAAGCATTAGATGATGAAAAAGTGCGCTCATCATGGGTGAGTTATAACAAGTACTTTATTAAATAGTATTTAGTTATTGAACATTACCCTTTAGTTAAAAAAAGATTGTTAAGATGGACAACAGCCCTTAAAAACATTAAAAAATTCTTGAATTATATAGAAAAAAATTGTCTTGGAAAATACTTGGAACTTGGAATTTGTCCTAGAAAAATTCTGGATCACTTTATTAAAATTTGTCTTAGAGATCTGAAATAGTTCAATGTTTTGATATCATGTTTGACCCAAACCATAATGTTAGATTTACTTTATGTTTTTTGTAGGTAAATCAGCTACAATTAATTGAAGGAGCATCTTCAAAAGATAGAATACACAAAATTATGCTGAGGTAATTAACTGATAGCTCTTATCACATTTATAATTACTTTTTACAAAACTTATTTGTTTAATAATTTTAGAAAAAATTTCATAATAAATTCAATTTTAAATATTTGAAAAATTATTATTTATTTATAATCATTTCACAGTTACATTATCTTTTAAAAATTTAGAATATTTTCAAACAATTTTATGGCCTCAATGAATATGAAAGGCAAAGATGGAAAAATATGTTTTAAGAACACTAATTTATATGGCATTGTTAAAGGTATATCTTTATAAATTATGTGAAACTTTTCCATTCATTATTTAAAATCTTCCTTTTTTGATTTTTACTTTATATTTTCTTTTTTTTTACAGCTTTTACTATTATATACGATGGAGCGACAGAAACTTTGATTGATGGAATATTGTCTGACTTCCTAAAATACGCTCATTTAGAAAAGGTGGCAGTAAAGAAAAGAAATTTGTGTTGATTTTATTCAAATATATGTAAATATATGTAATATTTAAATATATAAATATCATAAACAAATGTTATCTTTTTCTTTACTAATATATGTCTAACTAAACTTAACTAAAAATAGTCTAACTGTAGACTGAGTATATTTTATACGCTTAATATACATTGATAGTCCAATAGACACAATTAATTGAGTCTATTGAAGATTGATTTAACGTTGATAAATCAACGTTGAAAAAAGCTGTCATTCTAAACGTTGTTTCAACGTAAATTCAACGTTCTTATAACGTATTTTGCGTCGATTGAACGTTGATTTAACGTTTGAACCGAACGTTGATTTAACGTTGATAAATCAACGTTGAAAAAAACTTTCATTCTAAACGTTGCTTAAACGTAAATTCAACGTTAGGTTTCAACGTTAATTCAACGTTATTTCAACGCTGTTTGCCGACTGGGGAAAGACTATTCTCAAAGTCCGTACCATGAATTAATTTAAATTGATTACAAAAGATGCATACTATCTATTTAAGGCAAGAAGATTCTACAGAAGATTTATTTTGTCTCATATTTTTACTTGCCTTAAATTGATAGTATGCATTTACAATAGTATCTTTTAATTCAACTTTATTGCAGTGGTGTAGTGTAGTTGAATCAGAAGATAGCTTTAAAATGTAGCTTAGCAGCCTTACTTTGTTTGTTATAACTTTAAACCTATTTTGTAATATTTGTTTTGGCATCATAAACATTTGGTTTAAACTAATCTAAATGTTTTACAAAAGAAACCCGTGAGTTCTTGGGATATACCGTTAACATTTTTTTAAATAAATTGTAAAAAGAAAATGGGTTTGATAAATATGCTTTTGATCCCAGCAAGCACACAACGTTGAAATAACGTTGATCAACGTCGGTCAACGTTATTTCAACGTTGCTTCAACGTTGTGTGCTTGCTAGGATATGTTTCAGAATTACCTTAATCTGTAATTTTGTACACAAATGCCGATTTTAAATAAAACGAATCATTTTTTCTTAAAGTTTGGTCTTAGGCTGAAAAAGGTTACGAACCACTATTTTAGAACTTTTTTTGTTTAAAATTACTTTAAGAATAATATTTTTATTTTCGATTCGATTATTTTCATTATTTCTTTCTATAACATACTCACAAAACAAATTGTAATTACTCATGTATTTAAATTGAATTAAAACCCTTCAGTTTAGACTCGGTGAGTTATTTATAAATACGAAACCGTGTTTTAAAACACGTCAACAAAAAGTTGAAATCATTTTTTCTTTAAACTAATTGACATCTGTTTTTTAACATTTGGAATTGAGTGTCAAGTTTTTTTATGTCAAAAGCTCAGATTGAAATGTAGGATCTTCTCACTACTCAATAACCAATAAACAAACGCAGAACGAAAGAAAACCATTGGCTACACACAATTCCTTCTGCTTTTTCTGTGACTGGATATCGATCAAGAGCTTCAAGAAAATCTAATTAAAAATTGACCAACTTGTTGTGCTAATGTTATGTAAAGAACTGTCTTTAACTTCTCGTTGTATCAAATTGGAAAACATGCTTGAGGCCATAAATAATAGATGGTTTCCACGCATCAGCGAAGCAAAAATAAAAGCATTCATGTTGGTCCTTTAATTACAGAATTTATGAAAGAGCTCCATCAACTTTTATAACACTTAAAAAACTCATGTTAAGAGTAGTGTAAATGCTACTAATAAATTGGGCAGATTAGTACTTGACACTGAAAAGAGACGGTCCGGAAGTTGTTTATAGAAACTCCATGGTTAAGAATATTTAGAAATGTAATTGCTCGATGTAAAATTAAGTGCAATAAGTCGTTTTTTAAATAAGAATTACAAGTAAAAAAGTTATCTTCTCCATAAAGTGAAGTGGTTATTCAGAAAATTCTGTATATCAGTGTAAAAATTGCTATAGGAATAGTCTATTAAGACAAAGAGGTAAAAAAAAAAAAAAAAAAAAAAAAAAGAAGGAAAGAAAAAACGAAAATAAAAAAGTGAGTTATTAACCTGTGTAAACGGTTGCACCTAGAAATTGTCAGAAGCACTTACAAAACTTCTTCACAATCTCGTTTTTTTTACCTAAAGTTTTTTTTACAAAAAGTTTTGAAGTTATGGCTCATTTGATAAAATACTAAATTATAATAATTTTAGGGCAACAAAGTAAAAATATTTTTTTATTTAAGTTATGTTTAAAGTTTTGTAGGGAAAAGATGGCAAAGATAAATACTGAAAAATTACGGATTTTTCCATTAAGATGGTGGTTTAAAATCTGAATTAAAGACATTGTTTGCTTTTAACACAATCTTCTATATAAAAAGAGAAAGAAGAAATGATTTTTGAATGGAACTTGGTAACTATGCTTCCCAAAAATGTGTTGCACTGTAGTTTTAAATAATATCATTCCGTGGATTTTTTAACTTGATAAGTTTGATAAGTGTTCTTTGTATGTTCAGGTAATTATTTCTAATTAAAGTAAAAACGCGTCCTTGAAGTTGGCAAGAAAGATAATTACAGCCCGATATATTAACCTGAATGAGTAAAAGCATTGTATGGTTCTAATTAAGAGTATTATGGACAGAAATGCACATTGCACCTCGGCTGAATTCTATGTAGTTCAACAATTCAAAAACAGTGGAAAGTCATATTATGAGATTTTAAGACAAATAGGGCGCTCTGTTGGAATGGTTCAGAATGGTCACACAATTACAAAAGACCACAAATGACTACAAATGGTCACAGGCCACAAAAAAAGTTTTGAGATCAAAAGTAAGAAAAACAAACGATTATAGAGAAGATAAATTGAATTTTTGTAAAATTAAAATGGATCTGTTTACATTTAACAACACCATTAAAATAATTTAAAGTTAAGCGTAACGTCACGTACGATTAGAGGACGTTTATTAGAAGTTACAGACAAGAACACCCAGAAATGTGCCTTAAATGAAAAAATGAAGTGTTAAAGACAGAAAATAAAAAATGAGCACCGTTTTATAAACAGATGAGTTTATATTTAATATTTTTGGAATAGCTAGTGACCAGCATATACGCAGACCAGCAAAAAATGAATTTGCCCCAAGTTAGTCCAAAATAAAAACAGTAAAATCCATTAGTGGAAGCTTTATGGGATAGGGTAATTTCTCAACATCTGGTGTTACTACTATTCTCTTAGTAACAGAAATTATGACAGCTATATAAACGTACATGAAGAAATAATTCTTCAATATGCTGAGGATAACATGCCGTCGCTTTAGATATTTCAGCAGGATAGCAATCCAAAGTTTACAGCTTGTAAACATAATGAGTAAAGACAATTGGATTGTTTATCACAAAACCCAGATTTAAATAAAAAAAAGACAAAAAGATCTAAGTGAGTTTGAAAAAACAGCATGGTATACTATTCCGGTAACAATATGCCGAAAATTAGTCAACAGCATGCCCAAAAGGCTTAGTACAGTTAAAGAAGATAAAGAAAATGTCACAAAATATTATTTTTTTTCGCATTGCAAAACTCTAGTATATATGTAAACAATTAATTTTCTAAATTTTTCTCTGTGTAAATTTAAAATAAATTTTTCTTTTTCTTTTTCCAGTAAGTTCTAACTACTTCTTAAAATATTAATCTTTAGATGAGAAAAATCATAGAGAACCAAATAAATTTTTTAAATTATGACATTATAATGAAGTAATATTTTTAATGATATAACACTAAACTGTATTTATATAAAAAAAAAATTCATATCAATGATTTTAGTTACTAATAATAAAATTAATTTTTTTTAAAATGTAGTAGTCACATGTTTTTTTTCCCATCACTCTATAAACTAAAAAATGCCATCGAGTTCCAAGTAAATTTGAGTTGTAGACAGTTAACTCACATGCCTACTTTTAGAGTGTGAAGTTTTTTGCTGCTAATGCTTGCTAGACTGGATAGCGTTGAATAAATTTGTAAAGCAAAACGTAGATATCTATGTTCTTCGTCATTTTAAAATGTTTTATCCTAAAATGTTTGTCAGTTGTCAAAGAAGTGTCCTTTAAACGGCAAGTATTGAAATAACGATTTATTTTTCAAATTTCATTTTTATATTACAAAAAATTATTATCATCATTAAGCTTTATCATATCAACTCTACTTCACATTGTCTGGTGTTAAGCTGTGTTATTAAATGTGCGCATAGAGAGCTGTTTACAACAATAAAAGTTGGTAGTAAAAGCATTAGTACAGTTTATGTTCTTAGCAAAGTTAAAAGCAGAAGCTGTATGGTTAGTTTTGAAAAAAGTGCACTGTGATCTGCAGATGTGTCTATATTTTAAAGTATAATGGCGAGTTTCTCACGTGATGATCATCTATCCTTGTAAGCATAACCAAAGCTTATATTATTATTTTTAATGATTTACATATTTGTAATGATTCATCAACATACTTCATGGCAATAACTCAAAAAACCCGAAAATATAATATCCATCGTGTTCCCATTACACTCTTTTTGAGTCAGTTATATTCTACAGATGGTCATGTGTCCTGGTTTTAAAGGGGCTTAGAAAATGTGTCAAATTTTTTCGAAATTCTCCAGTTAAAAATGGCATAATTCTGCAAAAGCATGTCCAGTCTGAGTTTGGAAAGGAGCTTCAGCTAATTTTAGACTCTAAGACACGTTGGAACAGCTTACTAGATATGATTTCAAGATTTGTTACCCTTAAGAAATGTACTCAAATGTCACTGATTGAGTTATCAAGCAATATTATGATTTCTGAGTCTGAATTTACCACCTTACAAAATCTAGTAAATGCTTTAGAACAAATCAAGGTTGGTGCTGAAGCACTTTGCAGAAGAGATTCGAACTTGCTCTCATCTGATGGCATTCTGAAGTTCATTTTCAAGCAGCTAAAAAGCCAGGAAAACACCTTTAGTCAAGAGCTAGTTGACTCATTTACTAAAAGAGTCACTGAGAGGAGGAATGCTATATTAGTAAACTTAGTTAAATATCTGAATAATCCTGATACCATTAATGGAGCAACTCATGAAATTTTCGAAAATTCCATGCCAAACAGAAACACAATTGCTATTGCTGCATCAAGTTTGTTTAATCGTTTGTTTGAGCAAAAGAGAAGTGAGTCTATAGATGAGGAAAGTTTGTCAGATAATGAAAATAGTCAGGAACAAGTAGAACGATTTGCTTCCTTGTTAGAAGAGCTCGAATTTTCCATTAGAGAGACAGTCAAAGGGGTTTCACCAAAGAAACAAAAAATAGAATCAACTTCAAAACTAATGCTCAAAGAAATGGCAGTATTTGAGCTAGCAAAAAAACGAACAAGCAACTTAGATTTGTTGTACACGGCTTTGAAGTCAATCCAAGTAACAAGTGTGGAGGCTGAAAGGTCATTTTCTGCAAGTGGTCTATTTGTCACTAAACTAAGTTCAAGGTTAAATGATGAAACACTCAATGCTTTATGTTTTTTACGTGCTAATTGTCTTAAGAACGTAAAATTAACCATTAAAAAGACTTTTTTGTTTGCTGCTCAATTGTATTCAATGTACGTATATGACATTGTTGCTATATATATTTATGCTTTTGCTGCTGTTGTTCCCCTGAAATATATTTAATAAAAAAATACACTTGAAAACCGGAAAACCGGTTTTTAAAACATTGAAAACCGCGGTTTATTCGAAAAACCGGTTTAAGAAAAAACTTAAATATTTCCTTTCCCTATCTATTATCTTGAATAACTTAAAGGAAGTTGATGTGACTGGTTAGACGAGACTAAATATTTTCGACGAATCCAACAGACTTTAATATAATTTAAATTCTATTGTTTAAAACAAAAGATTTGTAACAATACGCAACGAGCATGGTTCGCAAAAAAAAAAAAAACAATATCGTTGTGTGTCCATCTCTTATATGTCCATGATTACAGATATAGCAAATGTGCTTTCAAAGCTGTTAAACGCACATACTTTGAATTTAACTATGGATGTTAATATTGGACAAAACCTTGATATATCCAAAAAAATATAATATTTTGGTCAGAGGATCCATACTTGACGCCTAAGACGCGTTTGAACGCGTACCCGTGCATTGTACAGGTCTTTAGTGCGCGTAAAATAGTGCCAAGAGATGACCAGAGTGACTTTCGCTGACTTTTCTTTGACTACCTGTCACTTGATACTTAACAGTTTGTTTCTTGCTCGTGCGTTACGATAGCCAAAGATGTGGTAATACCCAAGCATGGCAAACTTCGAAGTAAACTTTTTCAATATGAGCAATTTGAATCTTAATTCATCACCAAATGAACATTCAATTACTTGGTCTCAGAAAGTGCTCGAACTTACAGAATCATTAAATAATTTTAAATACAGTAAGTTAGGAAAAGTTTTTAATTTTCTTACATATATTTTCCCTTGAGATTGAAGTAGATATTGAACTTAATTTTGCTATAGTATAAACATTAAACCGATGCCTGTAAAAAACTGACATTATATATCTTAAAACCCTGTTTGTCTTAACCATTACATTTTTAAGCATCAACTATTAAAAGACTTTATTCACACTTTATGCATCTGCAACTTTCTTAAAAAAAAAAAATAGCTAGCAACCTTTTCTCTTTATTGGATCAGGGTTTTTCATGGATACCTCTTCTTCCTAAACTAAGATGTATCATGCTTTATTGTTATTTGATTCTCATTATGATATGCATGGCTAAGTTTTATTTGATCTATATACTGTTGACTCTTTGATCAACAATTTGAAGTTCTGACTCTCCTTGAGAATTAAAAAAAATAAAAAGCATTACTTCTAATTGACTTATTGGATAATGCTAGAAAATAAATAAATAAGTTAACTAGGTATTTAATGTAACAAAGTTTTAATTCTTTTTATTCACACATTCCAAACAGTATTATTTATTTAAATTTATTATTAGTATATTGATTGGGTTAAATTACTTTTAACTAAACATGGACTGTGAAATGAAATGTGAGGAGATCACTACTCAATCAAAACCAAAAAAATCTGATTCAAAAAAATCATCTGACAACTGGTCAAAGAAAATTTTAGATCTTATTAAAAGAGTTGATAATTTCAGAGGTAAAAAAAAATGTTTATTTCACTTCTATTAGTTCTTGTAAGGCTTCTCTGAGGTTAATTGCTTGATTTCTTTTACATTCCATGCACATAAGTAAAGCTCATCCTGTATTTAGTTTAATAATTCAATTAGTTGTTTGTTAATTTTTTTTCTCCTACTTTTTTAAGCTATGCAACAAATATTTGTATGCTTTTTTAACTAAAAATTTAACTCAGCATTTCATATACTTTTACAAAATCATTATTTTAGATATTCATTATTTTAGATATTCATTACTTTGTATACATTTTTTAAATATTTGCTTTTTAATTTCTAGGCAAGAAGAAAAGTGGATGTGTTCCATTTATGATTGACGATGTTCAGATTGGATTAGTTCAACCAGCAGTATTAAAAAAGTTAGAATTTTACCACGATATATTCTATGTTGTCAGAGATTTACTTACAAAAACAGTTAAGTATGTCACCATGGCATCCACACTGACTGACAGAAAGTCTAGGAGTCAACAGTTTGCATGTGTAATGAGAGACTGGAAAGATAGAGAGTTGTTTCCAACACTAAGTGGATGGAGAAATGAGGTATTTGAATATAAAAAAGGAAAATAAAAGATGTGTTTGACATAATTAAAGAAATAACTGTAAATAATAATTTTGTTTGCTATTGCTGTTGTTTTAGACTTATGCCATTAAGAAATCATTTAATAGTGAAACTGTTCTTGATGTGGAGAGGTCAGCATGCGGTAAGTGTTGAAGATTTGATTTTAACATATTGATTTTATTGTATAAATATCATTTTAAATTCTTGTTTATTGTTTGTAAATCTAGCTTTATAATTTTTTTTTTTAACAATGCTGAATTTCAAAATGAACTATGAATAATATAATTAAATAAAGACTGAAATAAATTTTAATAACAAATTTTAACTTTTAATACTAAAGTATTAATTTGAAAAAAGAAGAAGAAATAGATATGCTACATTATTATTTTTTGAATATTAAAAAATCTTTGGTAAATTGAAATGAGAATTTTAGCATATAGCTTAAATAATAAGATGTTGGGATAAAAGGCTAGTCTTTTTTTACTTTAAATATGTTGTTGTTGCAAATAACTAACATATTAGAAAATTTAGCTTCTTCTTTTATAAGTTTATTTTAATTGGTTCTGTGTAATTTGAAGAGTTTCAAAAAAATTTCAAAATTCTTTTAAAATTATTTTTAAAGTTTTGATTGTTTTTTGTTTGTTTGTTTGTTTGTTTTTTATCTCATAGCTATCTTTTAAATTAGAATTTTAACTGCAAAGTTTGAAGACTAAGAATTTTTTTTTTTTAAATTCATGAAAAAACTGTTTTTTCATGAATTTAATGACCTTTGAGATGCAGCAACTTGTTATAACACACTGTTATGTATATATATTTTAAAGCATTGTTTGGTTTTCGAACCTATGGAGTGCATGTAAATGGTTATGTAAGAAATGACAGTGGGGATGTTTATATGTGGATTGCCAGGCGTAGTAAATCAAAGCCAACCTATCCTGGAAAATTGGATAATACGGTATTTGTTGATTGCATTTTAGTTTGATCAAGTGATGATTATCACTTTAATTTTCTGTCGTAATTAAGGATACAACTGATCAGTCATTAAACATTATTTGGGATGATGGAAGGTAAAACCAATAGCTATAGTTTGATTTAAATGTGGACAAAAACAAACATCTCTTTTTAGTTTTTCTGTTAGCCATCAAACTACAAGGTGCAGCAGGAATTCATTTACTTCTAGATTTAAAAAAGATTCATTTCTGAGTAATACTTATAAAAGAAAAATTCAAAATAAATACCTTGCCTACGTGAAGATTCAATTAGGACTTTTTTTTTTGTGATAGACTCTTGATGTGCATGGAAGGCCTAGCAATTACTGATGAAGTACACTGTCAACATAAAGTTCCAAGCTTTTGTAATAGATGACCTGAGAAAACTGAGACTTGAGTGGGCCTTTGTGTATACCTTGCTCTCTACAACGCTCCATATTGAGTAATTAAATGGATTAATTCAGGCTGAAGCAAGCCCAAAAGTTTTTGGGCCAAAAATTGGCCTTATTGTCTTCTAAAAGCTGTTTTGTTTTTTTGGCACTATGGTTTTGAGCTCCATCCTGTTGGAAAACAATTTCCAACTGGGAACATCTTCTTGAGCCATAAAAAAGTATAGTAAAACATTAATCATTTCTTCAGTTGATGAGACAGTCTACAGTAAATATCATTCATCTGAGATTTTGACCATTGTTGGTTATTATCACTTTAAACTAAGCTTTTTAGAGTCATAAGTTGACTGATAGACAAAAGTTTTTATATTCCTTATCATGGCTTTTTTCATGGTCTTTGGCAATCTTTTGAATGTGCATGGTAGGGTTTTTCTCAACATGGTTCTAAGCCATTCTGTGAACTTCTTGTCAACTTTTTTGCTCATAGGAATTTGCATCTAAGATGTTTCAGTACTATCACGCTTTTTTGCCTTACAAACTGTCCTTTTAAGTACTCCAGATATTCTGATTAATGCTTTTGTAGGTAAATTGCATGGGATCAAATCTAACACTTCAGTTCTTTTACCTTTCATTATTAAACTTTTTACTGTTGTTCAT
This sequence comes from Hydra viridissima, assembly GCF_058129835.1. Lineage (NCBI taxonomy): Eukaryota > Metazoa > Cnidaria > Hydrozoa > Anthoathecata > Hydridae > Hydra > Hydra viridissima. The sequence continues at coordinate 23,890,450 of NW_028324301.1, read as the reverse complement.
TTTTAACTTTGTTGTTAGGCTTCAACAAAACATGTAAAACATAAAAGTTCCAATCTTTTTAAGTCACAAACTTTAATACAACAATTTTTCAGCAAATCTCCACAATATCCGGTAGTAAAGAACTGTTTCATTTGGAATGCTTTAAACTGTATAACTCCAAATCAATGTGCAATTTTTAAGCTTATAGAAAGCTTATAAGATAAAAAAAAAGCCTAAGCTATCTGCCACACTTTGGGGATTGATTTTTAGATCAAATTATGTGTTATTGAGATTTTCCTTTTTCCAAAGCCCTTTTATTTTTACTATTTGTGAAACTATAAGTAAAAGAGTGAATTAAACACGTTTTTCAGTTGTATCCTCTTAATTTCAGATTTTTAACCTCATGTTTTTATATAAATTGTTTTTTAAGTTTTTTTTTAAGTTTGTGATCTTAAGCTTTTTAAATGTATGTATTAAGTAAAATAAAAGTTTAAGTGTATAAAATTTTGGTTGTGCAGTTCATAAAAATTGGTTGGAAAGATTACAAAAAGTAGAGCGAGTTAAAACTGTTTAGTTGTTAAATAAAATTTATGTTTGTTTGTAAAATTTGTATGAGTTTTAAATAGTAAGAATCAACAAAATGGAATTGAAACATTTTGTTAAATATCTACAACTTTTACCATTCTGTTTTTTAGTTTCAAACTAAAACCATCAGAATTTAGATTTTTCATCAAACTAAATAATGCAGCTATATATTAAATTGCTATTTGAGTTTAATCTATGATACATAGCTATAAGCACCTCAAATAATGGAACAATGCATGCATCCTAAAAAGTGGAACTACAAATTTTAAAAAATGTCATAGATAAAATAGCAAGCTATAAGCAGTATTACTTCATAGTTGCTGTCATCAGTGAAAATTACTTGCTTCCTTTTTTTTTAAGACCAAACAAATCTCTCTTTACACCACCTTCATCTTATGATCTCTAACTTATGCTTTTTTTAAGTAAAATGTTTTATTGTATTTGAACAAACAGGTTTTTTTAAGACTTTGTTTGAAGTTTTTGCAACTTAACAATAACTTAATTTTGGATTGGCTCTTAATTGAAGAAAAATAAAAATACTTTCTTGCTCTGTGGGTTTTTTACCTTCCAGATCCTCGATGATATTAAATGCAAACTATCATTTAAAATATTTTCAGAGTTTTTTTTGATAAAATTCTTTGCGATTAACAATATTTGCTATTTTTCTGTTACTGGTTCTTAAGTCTTCCTTCTATCTATTGTCTGCCACTCTGTTGCTTCATTTGTTTATAACCCATTCATATGAATCTTATCTTTCAGATCTTTCAAAATCTCAATAAAAGCATCACTAGTCATTATTAGAAACTTGGCGCAATCTTTTAAAGGAAATAGTCAAATTAACTATTTTGTTAAAGAAAAAAATAGAATGGAAAACTGTTTAAAAACTTATTGTTTGGACCTGTTATCTTTTTTTACAATATTTTCTGGTATGTCTTTTTACATGCACTTGATAATATTGAATTAACAAGAAAAGTAATGAACTAGTGACATTAGTTCTAGAGAAATATTTTTTCTGTCACTGAAATTAAGGTGGATCTTTATCAAATATGGTTAATATTTTAGGTTTTGAAAAAATGAAACTACTATCTTAAAGCATCTTTTTTTTTTAAAAAGCCATTTTATATTACTTATTTTCAAAGTTTATATTACAGTAATAACGTAATTTTATAATTTGGTGTTAATTAGGAAAGAAAATTTTTGGTTTTTTTGGATTTTCTGTTTAGTTAAACATGTGTATATTATAATATGGTATAACATTGAATTACCATGGAATATTTTTAAATTAATACTTTAAAATTCAAGGTTGCTGGTGGAATAAGTTCTGGAGATCAAGTTCTTGAAACTGTCATAAAGGAATGTAAAGAAGAAGCTGGAATTCCTGAGAAATTAGCCTCAACTGCTCAGCCAGCTGGTACACTATGGTATCTTGTTTTTGTTTTCAATTGCTTTTACCTATTTGTAGTGCTTCTTGATGGAAAATTATGTATTTGTGTTTTTGTGGTTTATAGCTTTTGATTTTCATAGTTATTATCATGAAAATGAACTTGGACTGAATCCTGAAATACAATTTGTTTTTGATTTGGAACTCCCTCGCTCATTTGAACCAACCAATACAGATGATGAGGTTTCTGATTTCTACTTACTTCCAATAAAAGAGGTTTGTAGAGTTGATTATTAAAAGATATTGCAAAATATGTATGTATGTATGTATGTATGTATGTATGTATGTATGTATGTATGTATGTATGTATGTATGTATGTATGTATGTATGTATGTATGTATGCATGTATGTATGCATGCATGAATGCATGCATGCATGCATGCATGCATGTATGTATGTATGTATGTATGTATGTATGTATGTATGTATGCAAGCATGTATGTATGCAAGCATGTATGTATGCATGCATGCATAATTTTGAAAAAAAATTTTTTTAAACCAATCAGATATTATCATTTTTTCGCATGTCTTTGGTCTCAGATATTGAAATTGATAGTGTAAAATGTTATAAATACAAAAAGTATGTTTATGAGAAAATCAAAATTCAAAGTTTTCATTAAATCAAATTATTTAATAAGGAAATCTTAAGATGCAAAATGTTATTAACATATTAGTGCAATACCCCATTAATATTTTCTTTTTTGGTTTATGAAAAAATCCTTTGGTTATAGGTTGTTGTTTGTTTCCCATAGGTGAAAGAATTGCTTGCTACTAATGAGTTTAAACCAAACTGTGCACTAGTACTGTTAGATTTTTTCATAAGGCATGGTGCCATCAATCCTGATAGTGGTAACTATTTTCTGATCAAATTCTTTTTGTATAAAACTATTTGTTTTCAATAAACTTTTAAATGTGCTGTTCATACAGCCTCCCCATTATTTTTAGATGCATATTTGTTTTCATAAAAATAATTGAAAGCTTTTCTTAATATGCACTTGAACAGATTAAGAATCTTAAAAAGTTCCTTTTTTTTTTTTTTTACTTATTTATTACTGGTTATACTAATATTTTTAAAAGAAACAGATTGTTTTTTTTAATTGTTTTCCATTATATGTACATATAGTTATGTCTGTAAATATATAAATACATGTATGTATACATACATGTATGAACATGTATACACACATGTATGAACATGTATACATACATGTATGAACATGTATACATACATACATACATACATACATACATACATACATACATACATACATACATACATACATACATACATACATACATACATACATACATACATACATACATAAACTTTTTTCTCTGATACACCAACTTTTTTTGTTATCTCCCTGTGAGACATGTTCTTAATTTTTTGTAAATCAACAATTTGCCACTTTGTTTTGTCTGATACACTTTTTTTACCCATTTTTAGAGTTTAAAAAATGAATAAATGAATGAATTAAAGAATTGAAAATTATTTTTAAAAATATCCAATTAAAATAATGCATCTAAAGCTGAAAGTTGCTGTTTTTGAAAGAAATGGATCATTACTTTATAAACACGTTGATATTTAGATTACGTCATTTTTATAAATGTTGTTACTTCATCCCGTTGTTAGTTAAAAGGTTTTTGATAATCATAAAAAAAGAAGTCAAAATCTTGATCAATTTAAATTTTACTTGAAAATAACTATTTAATATTTTATAAATACAAGCATGCCATCTTAATATAATGGGGCAGCTGTATAGAACACAAATCAAGTCGTAAATTTAAAATTAATTTTCTTCTAGAACCGAACTATGTTGAATTTTCACAAGGCTGCCGAAGATCGCTGCCTTATTAGATGTACATTAATGTAGGGAAGTCTTAAGGCACCTTTAGCGTGTCGAAAAAACAAGTATTTTAATGTCAAACAAATAGTTATAATTTTGGAATTTTTTTCCTTGACGACTGCTGCACATGCGCACAATTGAAGATAGAACAATGTAATCAATTAAATTAGATTGTAATTCGAATCTGATTTGCAATTAAAATTGGTTTTAAATGCTGATATCATATGATACTATAGTATACCATGATATTACATATATTCATACATATGTATTGTATGTACATATAATTATGTCTGTACAAATATAAATACATGTATGTATATGTATATATGTGTGTGTTTACATGAGTATGCGTAGTATGATACTATGTTTGCATTATATAATTATAAATATGTCAATTATAAGATAAATATTTATGAAAATAATTTATGAGTCATACATTTTACTATTCTTTGAGCATCAATTCCCTTACGATTTTATATGATGTCGATCTGCTCTAATTAAATTGATAAGTGTAATTTTTTGCGAACGTTCTTTGTTTGAAGGGAACTTTATGGAGTTGGAGTCGATTTAGGCTGAAAGCAGAAAAATGTGAAGTGCTATAGTAAATATTTCTTTTTAAAATTAAATGCTGTTTTAAGTGGGCATGTTTTTTCAAAAAATTTGTCAGGAGTTAAATATGTACGAATATTTGTTAATGTTATCATTTTTTAGTAAAGAAATAAATCTACTTTATTTTTATTTTTTGTTTAATCTGTTTTGGTGAAGTAATTTTTATTATTCTACACTTTTAAACTATTCGGCACATCAAAGTTAAATTCAAATGTAGTGAAGTTCTATTTAACTTAAATACACTTTAAGTAGAATTAACAATGACGGATTGAAGGTGATAGATTAGTTTGCTAATAATCAATTGAATATATACATATATGTATATATATTCAGAAAAATTTCAGAAAAATTATTTCATCTGGTCATTAAACAAAGTGCATCGAAACGACAATTTAGCATTGAGGTAAAATTTTGAAAAAGATAAGTTTCAAAATCTTTATAGATAGGCTTTAAACAATGCAATCTTACTTTATCTCATAATTTTAAAAAAAAAAAGTTGTCTAAAATATCAGTGGCTTCCTATTTTACGGCCCCGATCCAGCAACTTCCCTGCGTCTGGATTAATCCGTTATTGCTTCTCATTTGGAATTTCTGAGCACACAGTATATAACTAAATCATTTGTCTAAAGTAACATGAAATGTTGAATTTCCGTTTTTCTGTCGACCAACTGAACTAGACAGAAACCTATTAAAAATAGCTTAACTTTTTGTTATACAAATTTCATTTTCAGTCGAGAATTGTCGAAGGAAAATAGTTCAAAATAATTGTAACTGTTGAAACCAATCTTTCAATTTCCAACTTGCTAATATATCTTTTTGACCAAATTTTTAGATTGAAAAAAATACTGTTCCCTAAACCATAGTTATACAAACATATTTGTATATAACTATATAAACTCATTATCTTGAGTTTCAATTTGTGTCGTTTCAATAAATATTCAAAACAATTTTTAAAAATATTTCAAACAAATATTTGTGTCGCACAATAATGTTTTGATATAATAAAGTCACAAAAACAAAAGTTTTTTGGGCTTTGTCGTAAAAAAAGCCAAGACAATTTGTTTTTTGCGAATTTTTCTTTAAGCATATTAAATGTTGCAAAAGTTTTTAGTCGTAAAGCCTGTCTTTATGGAAAAAGCCCATTCTCTCGATGAATTAATAGACATTAAATTTCTCGCCAAAATCCCTATTTAACAAAAAAATTAATGATAATAAAAAACACATTTTCGTAAAAGAAAATTTTTAAAATTTACCTTTAATTCTTTTATAAAACAAATTTAAATGTTTTTTTTATCTTATTAACAAAAAGAACGCCAGTTACTAGTATTTACAAAAAATATATATAGCAGTAATACATAAGATTGATAATGAGTTTACTTTATAAAATCGTCGATTATCAGATATATAAAAGCTAAAAAAAAAAATAAATGATAAGATATACAAAAGCTGAGAAATCATTATACATTAAAATATTAACAAGATATGGCTACCTAACTCGGTAGAGATATTTAGTACATTTTTTTACATCACAAGACCCTTGCAACTTTAAAAATTGGATGCAAGTATCCATATAAATATTTTTACACACATAAAAACAGCTACTTTGAACAGGCTACTTCAAACAAAGATGAAATAACACTAACTGCTATCTATCATAATGGCTGCCAGACAAAACGCTCCTTCATGCGATAAAACATTTAACGTATGTGTTCCTGGTCCAAGATCATTAGTTATACTATCAACTTGAGTTCTCTTTCCAGGATCATTAGGACGTCCTTCTTTTATAACAATTTGTTTGTCCGTCATGTTATCTACCCAAATAGTGGACGACCCACCCCAACGAGTATGAGTAGTTATGGCTACCTCGGAGCGTAGTCGTTTAGACCCGTTTGCACTGTATTTTTCAGGTATATAAAATTGTATAGCTATTAAAGCACCAGGGTGCTCAGCTTTCCAGCAAATTACTTTATCAAATCTAATTGGAAAATTTGTTGCGTACTCTAATTTGAAACCGTTTTCTTTAACAATTTTCACTTTTAAGCTATTTGTCACTTTTTCATTCAAGTCTGCAGTAATAAGCGTCCAACACAATGGTTCTGGAGACTTAAGTCCCATAAATAATGGTTCTGGTAATGTATATTTGTCCTCAAATCTATCAATATATCCGTTATGTTCAATTGCCCATTGAAGTACAGCCCTCATTACATGACGCAAATGTAGCAATAATAAAAGAGACATTTGAGCGTGACCCCTTAATGAAGGATGGTATTGATCAAGACTAAATAAGGTTTCTATACTATAACCAGGCTCATTTCTAACAAGAGCTCCACAGACCATTGCCCTCCAACTCAGTGAGGGAATTTTGTAATAATGAGCTATAATATCTTCACCTTGATCTTCGAAATTCGGGCAGCTATCCCGTGAAGCTTTAAAATCTACTCCTTTAAAAAAGTTTATATAGAGTAAGGCGGGTTTATTTTGTAGTTCTAAGATTATGCGTGTTAGTCTTTCTAATGGACGAGCTCCTTTTGTAGGTTGCATTTTATACCTATTAAAGTCATTGGCCGCAAGTTCCCATAACACGATGTCTGTTTCTGTTGCAATGTGATTTTTCACACAGTAAGAAAAGTAATCAGTTCCAATAGAACCAATGGCTATGTTATTAACAATCATATCAGAGCCAGTTAAAGGTGTAATCATTTTATTCCACCAATCAACAAGGCCTTTATAAAAAAGCCCGTCGATGTTTCCTCTGTCTTTATAAAGTCCTCCACCAGCACTAATGGATCCCCCAATAATGCTTAATGTGATATCTTTTCCTTCTAACGCCCTTCTCATTACACCTTTTAGTCGATCAATACTTCCAGCGTTAACTAAACCTGATCGTAAAATAGAGGAGTTCAAGTCTAATGATTTTAATGTGTGAAAGTGATAACGCCATGATTCTAAAGGATCTTTATTCAAAAACTCTATGATTGCTTCTGCCTTCCTCTTATCTAACACTTTTGGTTCGGGACTTACAATTGGTATTTTAGTTACCGGGTTTGATGTAGTTCTCTTAACAGCAGGAGTTTTTCTCGTTGGTGTTATTTTAAATTTTTTTTGCGTTGGCGTTGGGTGATGAGTGGAAGAGCGCGTAGGAAAGATTTTATGACGAGCTGAAGGGCTGGATGTGTCTGAATCTTCAAACTCATTAAGCTCTTTCTTCGGAGATGGATTTGCTGGTGGCGAAAATTTTTGGATTATTGTTTGTGCATTTGACAAAGCTACCTTTTGAGGACTCAGTTTGCTTTTTGAAAATATTTGAACCTTTTCAGTATTTAAATTATCAGTATTTAAATCTGCATGATTTAACCATGAAATCTCATGTCTCTGATTGCTTTCACTTTCATGAGCTTCCTCGAAACGAAATTTCCATCTAGCCTTCTCATGCATGTTATCGGGATCGTTTGAAAAGGGAACCTTTAGTTTGTTCTGCTCGATATTTAAGGACAATGGTTTAATAAGTGTGGGATCCTCGATTTTAAATTGCATATTATTTTGCTTTGAATGAATTACTTCACCCTCGTCCTCAATTTTTCCGTTTTGTGAGGTTTTTTTAGCATTGTAAACGTCATTATCAATTTCATTATCTACTTTAGGACGTGTTTTTTTAATAAAAAGCTTGTTTAAGATGTCCTCGCTATCAGCTTTTTCCGTTTTTATTTCATCGAATTTGTGGTCGCTTTCATTTTTGTTTTCTGCCGAGGAACTTCTTATTTCATCTTGTTTTCCATTATTGCTATTTGTAGATAAGAGTTTTAATTTAAGTTTTTCACGCGGATGATTTTTGTCTTCTTCGTTTTTACTTTCGTTGGAAGGTGTTTCTTTAATATCATCTTGTTTATACATGACCGTCGTCTCTTCTATTTTGGTTCCTATTTCTTCATTTTTTGGGTTTTCTTTTTTCATCGGCGTGTTGTCTAAAATTTTATTACTTTCCATTAGATTATCTGCATCTCTATTTTGAGACATGAGATTTTCAGAAAAATCTTTTGAACTCTCTGGCATATTTTCACTCAACTGAGTTTCATTGTTTTTAACTGGGTAGTCAGGTATGTCATTTTTTATTTTAAAATCGCTTTTGACTTCAAGTTTCGAATCATCTTTTATATTCTCATCGTTGCGGTCTTTTTCAATCGACTGATTCATTGATTTCAATTCTAAATTATCATCTGAAGAACTAGAATAATTGAAAATGCTGGGTGTAAACTTTGCTTCCTCAAAATTTCGTTCTTTAGTAAATTTGCTGTTTTGATTCCTATTAAACGTTTCTTTGTTTTCGTTTTCATTTGAGGTGTTGTTGAAGCTCCTGTCTTCGCCTGTTGAACGTCCTGCTCCTTCTCCCTCTGAGGGTGAGGATTTTAATGCAGAACTTTTCATTTCATTTAACGGTTGTTTGAGGGTTGAATTGAAATTTTCATTTTCGTCTTCATTTAAAAGCTTTAGATTTTCTTTCACATGTTTCAACTTATCAATATCTACGTCCAGTTGAGAGCCTTTCGTTTGACCCGTCAATTTTCCGAAGGGTACAAATTTCGGTTTTAAATCGGAAACAGTTTTAAAACTATCAATATCAGGATCATTAGGTACAGCATCTCTCTCACTTCCGATTTGATCTATGTCATTTTTTTCTGTTAGCAGCTCTTTCATCATCTTATTACTATTACTTTGATCGAGGAAATCTTGAAATTGCTCGTCCATTTCGCTAAAATGCTCCTTTAATTCGTCAAAGATTTTTTCCTTTTTTGCATCACTAACGTCATTGCCATTATTATTTAGAACAATGGTGTAACCAAGATTATCTTCAGGCATACTACTTTGAATTTCGGACCTCTTTCTCCCATACTTATCCGTAGCAGGATTGTCAAAGTCTATAACTATGAGCGTTCCGACTTCGTCTTTAACAATGCCATTGTTGCTTGGTTTGGGAATGCCTAAAATTTCGCTTCTTTTTGGTTTACTTTCTGTATTGAGCTTCTTTATCGCACTCGATACATTGGAGTACTTTTTCCCCAATTTTATAGGTTTTAAGTTGATTTTCCAATCGTTACTTTTATTTTTTGATTTCTCATTTGAATTGACGCTGCTCTTTTTAACTAAGCTTTTGTGAGCTTGCTGACGTAACCCGTTTTTATTCGTCAGCGATACTTTCAACAAAGGATCGTTTAAAACATCATTCATCAAGTCAGTAAGCTCGTTGCGCTCACTTTTTGGAACATGTTGAAACAGAGCACAAAAGGTTAAGGAAACCAATGACAATTGAATGAAATGCGATAGCATATTTCTTTGGCTCCGCTCTACGCGCCTTTCTAAAATCAATAAAAATTGTTAAAATTACAACTTCGGGTTCCTACCGCAAACAAATAGACTTTAATTGCAAAAAAATAGACTTGGATCGCAAATAACAGACTTTGATTACTAATTTTCAAGTAAATCACTCTGTTACAAAATGACATTCCAATTCAAACAAATGCTCGTCTTTTTTTCTTTTTTCCAAACACAAAACTTAAAAAGATTCAAGTCCGTTGCTAACATTGTTAATCATGCAGAATAAAAGTGCTTATTCAGAACAAGAACTTTTTTAAAAAGAACTTTACGCGAAAAAAAAAAAAAGCTCCAAAATAGCGAAAATTCATTTATAAACGAGGAAAGAGTTCAGAAAACGAGTAAGTAAGCAAACACCTAAATAAAGGCTCACATACTTTTCTGGCAGTTCGAAAATCCCTTGCGAATAATGCTAGGTGCGGCTTTTTCATTACTAATGAATCGGCTTCCGTCCAAAACTCGAGCAAAATATTTTTGTACTTATTTTTTAGGCTTGAAACTTCATGCTTCACAAACTAACAGACACTCTTTTTGATTTCCACTTTTTCTTTAGTTATCTAACACAGAAATAACAAAGAAGTAATATTTCTTAGGAACAAGACGCCTATTGAACGAACGTACAGCAAACGCTCTACCAAGTGATCTCAACAAACCCCGACTGTTTGAATTCAGTACAACGCATGCGCGTTTAACCGCTATTTACTTTTTGTTAGAAAGAAGATATTTTATGTCCATTAAAAGATTTAAAACTGCTTTCGAACATCGATTTCCAATGTTGAATCAATGCATAAGTTTCCAGAGGTTTAAGGTTTCCTAAACAGTTTACTATTGTTATTATACTTAGTTCTCTCAGCATTTAATTGTCTCAGGTCTCATAATTTAACTTCAAACGTTGTTTCGTCCTTTTTTGGGGTCTAGAAAGGGTTTTTGTAAAATTAGAATTGTAATTTTGCAAACAAGTCGAGACCAGAGAAAAACGTTTATCAAAAACATATTTCAGAGAACAATGACTCAGAGGTCGAAATAAAAATACTGAAAAATTTTTTATGTAAAATTTATCGTGTATGGTAAAAAAAAACTTAATTTAAAAAATATTTGTGGACAAAAAAAGCCTCGAAAATATTGAGAGATTTTCTGAAGGTGAGCTTTTTTTTTATTTTTGATTTTTGAAAAGAGATTTTTAGGAAAAGAGAAAAAGAAAGATTTTGAAAGATAATAAGATTATAATGAAAAGAAAGAGAAAGAAGAGGTAGAAAAAAAGGCAAAGGGATATTTTCAAAGAGAAAGAGAAGATTTCTAAGTTGAAAATAATTTGGCTATGATTTCCGAAGATATTAAGAGAGATACTTTAAAAATAAGATTTCATTGCGTGTTACTTTTTGTATTTGTAAAATGTTAAAAGAATATATTTGAGTTAAATATTTGGAAATAAGACCAACGATAAGTATTATAATAATATATTTCGATTTATAAGTATTTGAATAAAGATTTTGTTATTAAAGTTTTACATAGATCCAAAGTGTTAAAAGTCAACGAGTACCATACACAAAATCATTTCTTTTCATCAAACATTGAAATACGTATTATTTTGCTGATGAAACTAATCTTCAATTAACAACAAACTCTCTCATAAACTAAAATATGTTAATCAGGATACTTCCAGTCTCATCTAATGGATTCGATCAAATAAAAACTCATCGAATAATAAAAAAACAGAAAAAGTGCTATTAAAGACTCAACTAACTTTTTCTAAGAAAACTAGCAAGAATCTTAAATAATGAACTCTACAATAAGTGATTAAAAACTGTCTTTGTCTAAAAATACAACTTATCTTGGTGTTGTGATAGATGAAAACACACATAAAGGACCATGCCCTCAAACTAAGCCGTTCAAACGGCTTGTTAGCAAATGTTTAACATTATGTTTATAACTTTGAAACGCAACTATCTATGCATCATTCAACTTTCTCTTCAAATTTACAATATACATGTCGAGCTAAAACCGTCTGTCTCTAAAGTCGTTTCGCTTCAAAATAGAGCAATACTAATAATTTATTTCTGAAAAAAATACCCAAGTGAAGCCCTGTCTCTTGCATCCAAACTCTTTCGAGTCTATGGCTTATTCAAGTTTTTAAAATGTCTGGGATTAACAACTCTGTCTTCTTCCTACCATATTTCATAACTACTGAAGTCTTTAGATTCAAGATTCTGTTCTTAAAGTACCTTATTTCAACCCAAAACGTTACGCTTAACTTCATCTTTTATTTCCATAACTTGTTTCTTTGTACATCTTATAACTTCTATTTGTGTATGTGTAAATATGTGCATGCATATATGTAAATAGGTTGTATCAATTATTTTACCTATATCACAAAGCATGTTGATTCTGATTGTGTGGTCCATTAAGAGCGCAATGTCTTAAGATAATTGTTTAGCTCACAATTTCATGTTTACTAGACACTTCCATTGTCATCACACTAAATTCTAGTGTCGCACAGAGTCGTGTGTAAAGTTAGAATTTGTTGTGTGATTGCCAGCTTTGATTGGGTGAAAAAAAGGGAAAGCCCTAGAGCTTATGGCATGAACGTCGCCAAAAAATGAAAAATATTTTTAAAAATACAAAGAGTATTCATTTGTGTTTTTGTGCCGTAATTGTAAAATATATGTAAGAAAACAACACTGGTAAGACATCTTACCCATCTTTTTTTTTTTTTACGATAATCTTTTTTGTTTTTTTTTTGAATTCTTATTCTATGGCGCTATTATCTCGCACCGTTAAGAACGCCATCTTTTGACTAAAGTTATCTTGACAAAAACGAAAAATAAGATTATCTTTCAGTTGGCCACTAAATTTTGTTTTTTTCATTTCTAAAAATTTTTAACAAGGTGCGTTGTTATGTATTTGTAGTTTATTGCGTAACCTTGAAGAGTGATTTTTTAAAATCAAATGTACTTGAGAGTAATATAAAACACAAAATTGACTGCAGAGAATTTATAGAAATTCGTAAAATGAAGCACTCAAGGGTTTAATTTTGATTTTTGTTTTAAGTTAGTTGTTCCGAACTGAAATTGTTTAGTTCCGTTAAATTATACTCCCGCATTTCTTTCATTTTCTCATACCATTTTTGCATTCGCGGACCGAATTAAACACCATTTGATTTTCAAATCTTGACCAAAGCTTATTCTGATAAAGATCATTTATTTAATTGCCTTATCTTAGTGTTTAAAAATACAAATGAATAAATATATTTGAAAATAAATTTAAAAGACGCAGTCAAATATTTAATTTTTTTTTTAACCTAAATGGTCTGAATTAATTATTCGTGTTCTGACTGATTATACAAATCGTCAACTTTTATTTCTCACTAAACACCAACAACAAACTTTGACGTTTATTCCAATGGATGCTCTGGTGGTTGTGAAGCATCTTCATTCTCTTGCAAAGAATCCTCAAAATAGAGATACAATTGTTAAAGTATGTTTAAGTTGTTTATATATATTGTTCTGTCTTTCAATCTGATTCACTAGTGAGTTAGGAATATTAAATACTTCTGTAAAAGGAAATATTTTCATTGTTAAATTTTTTTACAGTAGTTTATAATTGCGCTTATTTAGTTCATTGATTTTACTTATCCATGTAATAATTACAAAGTATAATACACAGAAGTAAGCATACACAGGATTTGGTTATATAGTTAATGCTGTAAAACATATAAGAATAATTTACTAGATTATTAATTTCTAGAAAAAGTAAAAACAATGATTGGATAAGTTATTTTGATGATGATGATTTTTTTTTTTGAACTTATTTTAAATAAAAATTCTTGCTATAGGTTATTTTATTTTAGAAATTGATTAAATAAGTTCGAGTTAGCACCAATAAAAACGAAATAAAGTAACTTTGTGTAGTATCTAATTAGTAACAGAAAATAAAATTTTCAAAAAAAAAAACTTATTAGAATAATGACTGCAACTTTTAAGTGAGATAGTATTGAAATTAGTTCTGAAGCCTCATAATGAACCATATCTTTATAAAATACAAATCCATAGTTTCAAAAATCAAGTATACATTACTAATTCTGCAGAACATAACAAACTTCAGTCTATAACTGCATTGTTTGCAATATTCATAAAATTTAGTAGGTTGTACACCATTAAAGTTCTTCTACAGGAGTCTGGAAAACATTTCATATAAAATTTTAAACAAGTTTCTGAATTTAAAAGATTTTATTATTTATTGGTGGGCTTTTTAGTACAATCAAACATTTTGCTGTATTGTTTACAATTTACTCAATGAACTCATAAATTATTTCTCTAAAGGATGAAATGTTGTTTCCTATGTCAGAATCAGTTCAAATCAAGATAGGATTTTTAACTCCAAGTGAACTCAAAGCTGCAGTTTATTATGATCTGACCAACTTAAATGTTTCTTCAATTTTAAGTTTGCACAAAGTGTAGCTAAATCCACTAAATCAATTTTTTTCTCCTCAATAAAGACCCCTGGAAAAGAGTTACTTAAGAACAATCTCTGGTTACAACTACCACTTGCAATTTTCCAGGTTTTTCATGGTTTCTCATTGTGTTGATACATGCATAATAATAATAAAATTTGTTGTACAGTCTTCACAGCCTCAAGTCCTTCACAGAAGCATTATAAACCATCAGCAAAAAGATTTCATAGTGCAGGTATTGAGATGAAATTCTCCATTCTCAATTTTATAAAAGAGACTAGTGAGACATCTCTTTTACAGTTTTAGAAGTTCCTTAAACTAGTTATTAAATTAGTTATTAGAACATTCTTTGGACAAATTGTTGGTGTGTTTTGAGACAATATCTTGCTCAATAACCCAGCTCAGTTGTTGTAGAAGTCTTGTAGATAACTTGATGAAGGGTACCATCAATACAAAGAATCAGTTCAATGTTGTGGCTGAAGCAGCCTCAAACCATTTATTAGCTTTATGATGATCCTTTCTTCTCTCTTATTTGTAACATGCATTGTCCTGTGTTTTATTTAGTAATTATGCCACCTCACTCTATATTATTTTATGATATTATAAACTCCTGTCTTGGGATCTCCAAATCGAGCTGCAATTTAATGCTGAGATGCTGAGTTCCTGTTCCTCCTGCAAGATTCTTTTTGGTCTTCCCTTTCTGGAGTTTACAAATTTCCAGTTAAAACATTGATTTAAAATTATTAAAGTAAAATAAAGGATGTAAAAGTGGCTTTAAAAAAAATAATGAAAGTAAGAAATTTTGAAAAACTCATCATTTTTCATAATATGTGTTTAAATACCACAATAAAGATATAAAAAAAAAAAAAAAAACAATTGAAAAAGAAGCAACTTCATCCATAAAAGGTTCATCAATTTCTAGCAATAAATTTCAAACCGCAGAAAAATAATATTAATCATTTTATTAATTTGTTAAGCCTAAATGTGCAATAGAATTCTTATAACAAATTTTTATCAAGATAAATTCTGACTTTAGTTTAAAAAATAAAGTAAAACTTATTGTTTAAAGGCTATTCTATTAATTCTAAAGAACTTCACATTTAAACTTCACAAATAAATCTAATTGTTATTTTAGAACAAAGTCTAAATATAACTGTAGTAGATGTTGCAATCACTTTATGAAAAGTTCAATTTGTAGCTTGTAGTTAAATGTTATTTTTTACTCTTTAGGATCAAGGATGTCTCTCTGGGCTAGTTTTATTTATGGACAATAATGATCCAGAAGTGGTTAAACTGGTGTTGCAGGTATTCTTAAATAGGATTTTATGTTAACCTTTTGGATTTTTGATTTTTAATATATACAATTAAATCCATAAAAAAGTGACATTTTATGTTAATGAAAGTGTGTAAAAATGGTAAGAACCATTGTAATTCTTAAACATCAATTATTTTAAAATGATTTCTTGAAGTTTGATGAGATATATGACAAACTCCAAGGTATTTTTATGCGATTTAAACACATTCAATGCTAAATTGATACATAAGAATTCTTTCCACATTATTTTTTTCTGATTTAAAAAAAAAAAATTTATGTTAAAATGTGTTTTCAGTAGGGTGGTCCAAAACATAAATACTTATAAGCTGAGCCATGTTTAGAGATTGCACAAGATATTTATTTTTTTCATGATTTACTGTCTTGACACTTTCTTTTAATACAATTCAGCTCATTGTGTTGTTAGAAGAAGCTGTCATGCTGATCAATGTTGCTAAATGTTATTGTATTGATAGGTGTCACTTTGTGATAATAGAAGTATTGTGTCAGGTTAGAACAAAATGCCTTAATCAGCCAGAACTATTACTAGTGCCTAGTCTTTACAATTTTCACATGTGTAGTTATGGTGATAATCGTTGTACTGAATGAAATGAAAGATTACCACGTATTCAAACTCTTCAATGACTAGCTAGAGCTTACTGTTGCCGTTTTATGTAACTTAACTAAGTGATATGGTTTTGGTCTTTAGTTTTTTTTTGTTTTGGTTTTTTTGTTGTTTTTTTAAAAATAATATTAAAAATCAAAAAGTCGCATCATTAATTTTCAAATTTTTTCATTGAAATTAATTGGCTTACTAATTACTTTTGTTTTTGCTGTTTACATCATTATTGAAGAATGATGCAAAAGGAAACATTAAGCTGATGCAATCTATAAAGTTTGCGCTACGCAAATATTTCAGTTTGAATCTTTAATCCAATGTTAAAACTTATTAAATAAATTACTTAATCATGTTGTATTGACATGTCCAGCGTTAAGTTCAATGGCCACTTGGAATCTCTAAATATCCATCAAACACCATAAAACTTCAGCTGCATATTTTATATATTAGACTTCAAATACACCTTCCAACTTTCTAAAACAATTTTCTCCCAAATACCACCCTTGTAATGATGTAAGTAATTTGAAGTTTTTACTGAAATTAAGATTTTACTGAATGTTGATTTTTTTTTTCCAATTATCTAATTAATCTTTTAAATAATCCATTTAAATCAATTAAGTGATAAATGAATCAATTTGTGGTAGATGATAATTTGAGTTGTTTTCTGAATAAAAATTTTGTGTGAAAACATTTATTTTGTGCAAATATTTAGACCTTGCTTTTGTTAACCGAACATCCTCCAAATAAGAAAATCATTCAAAATGAGTTTGGAATGTTAGAGTCATTAAAACGTTTAACAGAGAATGATGAAAGGTATTTTCTGTTTAAATTAAAAAAATCGGTTTTATTGAATTTGTAGTTTTTTTATATTAGTAGTGGGTTCTAACCTCAAAAATGTTACTTCACATCAACTGAGCCCGTAACTTTCTATCAATAAAGTTCTGAATATGTTCAATGTTGGAGCTTTATTCTTTCTCTTGTTTTTAACATATTGAAAAAAAAACAAAAAACAAAGCATGCAAACAAGTAGTGCAAAGCAGTGTTCTATGAACTTTTCATTATTTGCAAATATGTTATAAAACTCATTTGAGAAGAATTTTTGCTTTATCTCAAGGTTCTCAGAAACTCCTGAAATCAAACAGCAGGCATCTGTACTTTTGAATCATTTGCAAAGTCGTTCCACTTCTCGACCTACAGACAGAGCTCTTAGCATGCAGCGACTGCATAAAGCACCTCCCACATCTCAAAAATTCTTTGTTGGGTCTTCAAATAAAAAAGCAAAACTGATTATCTTACAAATCAATGGTTTAACCGATGAAACAAAAAAAACATGCGAAGAATTTTTACTTACAGTAAGCAACTTTTGTAAACTCTATTTGTTTGTATTATTTTTATTGCTTTTAATTTGAGCAGAAATACCTTTTTGATAATTCACAAAGATAAAATGTGTGCTTGTTTAATGTTTTGCCTATAATATTTTTTATAAAAAAATGATTTTGAAAGAAAAAATTCAACCTTTTATTTGTGTTCAAACAAGTGCAATTTGTTTTATTTAATTACATATAATATAATATTCATAAATAAAGGTGAGGTATTAACCTAAAGAATGTTAAGCTTTTTTTTTGTTGTTGTTTATTTTTTGTTTTAACTTGAAATTTCTCCTTCATTTTTTGTTATTCTGATTGGCAATTTTTGAAACGCTATATAGTTAAACATTTATTTTCAAAATAAATAATGCTGAAATTTTATTTTGCTGACTCTTTTTTATATTTTGCTGATTGAGTTAGCAAATTTTATATAATTTTTTTTTTTTTTGGCTAATATTTTGAGTTTCTATACCTAGTTTACTTTCATATAAGGTTCGTGGTGTTCTATACCTAGTTTATTTTCATATAAGGTTTGTGGTGTTCTATACCTAGTTTATTTTCATATAAGGTTCGTGGTGTTCTATACCTAGTTTATTTTCATATAAGGTTCGTGGTGTTGTGAGTTTTACGTTTGACATGCAAAAGTTGCGATGCATGGTTCGAACTGTCCAAAGTGTAACTGCGGAAGCTTTGTGTGGTGCTATAGCAAAGTCCAAGATAATCACTGCAGATCAAATTGTAAAAAATAAATTTGGTGAAGAGGTATTTGAAAATTTTTCAAGAATTTAATATTGT
Source organism: Hydra viridissima (assembly GCF_058129835.1). Taxonomy (NCBI): domain Eukaryota; kingdom Metazoa; phylum Cnidaria; class Hydrozoa; order Anthoathecata; family Hydridae; genus Hydra; species Hydra viridissima. Next base: position 23,872,075 of record NW_028324301.1, on the reverse strand, counting down.
AATTTGTTAAAATAAAAACTAAAAAAATATTTATGTATATACAACTTAAAAGGCTAGCCTTTGAGACAGAGAAGTGATATTTTGTAGTGTTAATAACCTCTCTTTTATTATTACTATTATTATTGCTGTTATTATTGCTGCTGTTGTTGTTATTGTTGTTGCTATTGTTATTGTTGTTGCTGTTATTATTGCTGTTGTTATTGTTATTATTGTTGTTATCGTTATTGTTGTGGCTGTTATTATTGCTGTTGTTATTGTTGTTGTTATCGTTATTGTTATCGTTATTGTTGTTGTTGTTATTGTTATTGTTGTTGTTGTTGTTATTGTTGTTGTTGGTATTGTTGTTGTTATTGTTGTTGTTATTGTTTTGTTTTTTTGAGAAATCTATTATTTTTAAAATACGGCTAATTCAAGAATTTCTATGTAAAGGTTTTATTATTATTTGGAAACAAACAAAATGTTCCAAACGACGAAAAAGCCAAGTTAGGTATTGAAGAAGATTATCCGGATTATTTACCAGAGGAGGATCCTGTTGAAACTTCTAAAACCGTAGGAGTTTGGTTTAAATTATTTTAACTAAATTTTTAAAATGATGGGAATTAGTTTCAAATTAATTTCTCGATATTTTATTAATAGGCTGTTGCTCGCCCAGGTGACAAGGATAGTGGTAGCTCTGGTTGGTTTGGAGGTGTAAAAAGCTTTATAAGTAATTCGCTCTATTGGTAGCAACTTCAAACGAAGTAAAGCTTCGCTGTCAGCTTGTTTTACAGAGCAATACTATATTATGTAAAATATTTGCAGTTTGACATTTTATTTGCTGTTTCTCTTTTATGCAACTTTTCTTAAAGCTTAAAAATGCAAAGCAATGTTTTATCCTTTGTTCACCGATGTTTAGAATTCCCTTCTTTTTTTATAACAATGAAGAAGTATTATTGAACCACACTTTCTAAATGTTTCTTAACAGTGATCAGTTCGAATCTGCAAATGGTTGTTGAAGAAATATTGTAGATATTATTTTTTTGAACGATAATACGATAAGTTTTTTTGTTTGTTTTTTTTTTGTTTTTTTGTGTTAAAACCCGATTTTTGCAAAAAGCTGGTTTTAAAACCGAAGCAAACTTCTATTTTACTTTTTCTTTAGTTACAAAATTTGTACAATAACTAAGCAGAAGAATATTCCAACTTTATAATTCTGTCAGTGGCTGTCTGGAAAACAGAATCTGACTGAAATCAAACAAATCAAACTCAATCAAACAGAAAAACTGTTTTCCTATTGAGAACTTCAACATAGTATCCCATGTTCTGAAAACTTTCCCGACTTAAGTCAAAGTTCTCACAATAAGCATCGGAAAATATTTTCCGAGGCACACGTTCTCTTGAAAAAGTAAGAAAAAAAAAAAATTGTTGTTTACTCCTAACTTGATTCTTTCATACTTTTCTTATGATTTTTCTAATGGCTTTCTAGTTTTTCTTAAGTCTCTTATCTTTTTTTACATTCTTTAAAATATTTGTGTGTGTTTTAGCAATAAATAGTCTTAATGTGTCTAATTGCTTACTAAGTTTATTTAGGCTTGGAATTCTCCGGGTACAAAACATTAAATTTGGCGATATAGTTATGATATATTTTATAATTAGACAAAATTATGAAATATTTTTACAAATAGTCATAAATATGAAACATTTTTCAAACTTGTCAAGATGAATAAAATATTTAATGATAAATTTACCGGAGATTGCCATTTTTATCTGAAAATTAGGTTGCAAATTGGGCTGGAGATCTGGTTTTAATATTAAGTAATCTCTAACAGAAGCATATTTAAACGTAAGTAACCTCGGCAATAAATGTGCGTATTTCCATTGGTTTTATAAAAATAAGATACTCTTTGTTCGTCGCTAAATCACTTTTTTCACGCTTGTCGAACTCAAAAGGTTCGTTGTTGGTTCTCCACTTCAGAGTTGTTTTATCTTTAAGTTTTTGATTGGCTGACAAATTTGTTTCTGTTAGCTTTTTTATTTTGAACTCGTCAAACAAGTCATCGAGTTTTACGCCAGTCACGCTTGAGTTTTCAGTGTGCTCGTACATATTTTCCAGTCGGATAAGAAGTGAGCTTTTACTTAACCGTTCTAATGTTAATAAATGAATATTCTCCGGCAGACCGTGCCTTAGTAATGAGTAAGAGTGATTTGTGTCCAAGTTTTCGATTATCTCCTGTTTACTCTCCGCAAAGCTAAAAAGAATTTGTATTCATTTTTAAGAAGGAAAAGAAAATAGTCGAAACTCAAACAGTTTTCTAATTTACAAAACTAAAAAGTAAAAAAATTTGTAATTGATATATCTAACATCTGTTAAACGTAAATAATAATATTACTATGTGCAAGGTCATTTGAAACTCTCACAAGAGAAAGCAAAAAGTTACCTTACAATTGGTTGCAATTGAAAAATTTCTTGTTGTTTTCTATGAAGGTTTGCGAATTCTTCTTTGGTCGTCAGCATCATGCGGTGTTTGCCTCTGGTTACTAAACCCTCTCCATCCGGTCCAAGTTCATTTAATTCTTCCTCCACACCTAACTGGTCATCACTAAAAATTCTTCTATGTAGCATCAAGTCTATTTCCCCTTCCGCCATGCTAGTACCACCTTGTGCGCGATCGGTCATGATTACTAAGTGTGCCGTCGAATCATTGATAAATATCCTAGTGCTTACAGGGTAATAATTTGAAGAAACTTTATCGTAGTTTATCAAAGTCCAAGTTTCCCTAAAATTACGTTTTCGTTTTTTTATTTCTCGACCGTTTCCATCTGTATAAAACAAATCTTTACTTTTTATGTTTGTTTTAATCCTGCTTATTACGTCTCGACTTATTCTATCATTTGGTAGGGGCCCAATTGTGTGTTCAAACTCTATATATTCAGTGTGTTTATATAAGCGAATTACTCTGCTAATGAAAGAATTGATAACTTGTCTCACTTCTTCTACGTACCGACTTTTAAATACTTCTGTTTTTATTTCTACAGATTTGTCATTTGGAACAAATTCAGATGATCCTGATCGAAAGATATAAGCTCCAGCAGAATTAACGCATTTATCATCGCCCATAAATTCTGGTTTGTAGTATAAAAACTTCTGATCAAAATCAACAGACAATTTCATATTTTTCCGACTGAGTTTTAATAAGTTTCCTTGTTGTGAGGAAAATTCAAGTCGCAAGTGATCATTTTCGATAAAGCTATCTTGACTGCTTTTAGCAAAAAATGCTTTATTACTTTTAGTTTTTCGTAAAACCTGATGAGACACAAGATAGTTTCTAAATCCAAGAGGGGGAAGTACAGCTGGAAATACAACCTCATGTCGTGTTGGGTTTTCTTGAAGTAACTTTTGTAGCTTCAACGTTATCTTTGATACTGGAAATAAATCAACTGCAAGCTCGGTTTTCTTAGCTCCGCTCACAACTAAACTCTCACCGTAGTTGGTAGGAAATTTAATAAAGACTTTTACTTCCCTCGCAACTGGATTGTAAATGTTTATGATGAATGTTTTGTTTGAAGAAACAAGGTTGCACGCACTCACATTTAAATAATCGCATCGTTGAAAAAGATTTTCGAAGTTTCCCGTCTTTTTGAAGTTCATTTTTGTGCTAACGCTTTTTGAGATGAAGTTCTAAAAACATGAAGGTATTTTAAAACCGTTTACATCACGTAAAGTTGACCAGTAAACCTATTGTTTAATCAGTTATCATCTTACTTGGCAATTAACTCTTCCTTCGAACAATTGTCTGACGTAATCATCCGCGACATATTGTTTTTCCGTTCCAGTGACTGCATCGTGATGTTGATTAATAGCCATCGCTCGTTTTAAAGCTGAAGGAGAGTGGCTATAATCTTTTGAATTAGACTCTAACTGCTTACAAGCCTAAAGTATGACAATTAAAGAAGCGATCACAAAATCGCTAAAAAAGCAATTGCAGTTATCATAGAGAGTCTCTTTTTATCTGAGACATCAAGCATACCTGCAAAATGTTGCTAGATTCTCGAATGTAACCTTTTAAAGAAGGTCTACTTGTGTAAAAGCCAGTCCAATAGCATCCAGAAGGTTTATCCGAGTAAGGAAAGAAATCATCTGTCTTCACTTCTAGCGAAATATTTTTTTTGCGTACTTCTTTAAGGTATCGTGACGGAGTCGAGTAAAATGCATTTATTTTTCCCCTCTAAGTAAATTTTGAAAAAAGTAGGTAAATTTTATGATTTAAGAAGTATAAATTTAATCTATACAAATAAATTTTGTTTTAAAAAATAAAAGCAAAAAAAAAGATTTTTAAATGCCAAAAAAAACTTGGTACAAATAATTTAGTACAAGTATTTATAAAGTATATACGCTATTCACGGCTCCGATCAGCTTGTCCATGTTAGAGTACCACTTATTTGAATTAACGTATGAAAAATCTGCTCCCATAGTAATCATAAGATTGTTTGTCGGAAAAGATAAAGCTTCTTTGAAAATCTCTTCTTCAAACGCCTCAACATCAGAATATGAAAACATATCATTGCAACCCTCAAATTCGTCGAAACAGAATCTTT